>NC_136487.1:18664284-18696784 GCF_053919585.1 Euprymna scolopes
AGACACGCGAGGAAGCAGAAGCAGGGAGGTGATGGCGGCTCAGTGGTTAACGACGCTGACTGACAACGTGGGTGTCCCACGTTCGAATCCAGTTCGTTTCAAAGAAACACCTTCACTTTGGGACGTAAAGGATTCTTAATAGAAAGATATCGAGGAAACGAACGCCAACAAACTCATCATGAAGGATGCTCAACAACAAACTGAAGCAAAGATGGCGGATAAATATAAGAGAAAAAGGCGAATATACCGTCATCTTTAAAGCCCCGCCCCCCCCCGGCTACTCGATTGGAATAGCTCAAAGCTTCCCCTCAGAAGAGTCCTGAATAACTCCTTAGTTTCATTTTTATCTTTTTTACTAGGGGCTCATCACTTATCAAGGCGAAAGGTCACTCAAAGATAAGGGCTTAAGAGTGTCATGTGGCCGGTGAGATAACACAGTGATGGTCGGTCATGATTGAAGTTGGGTAGAATTTGATTATTTAAAAGGACAGTTTAACGAGAACTTGTTTACATTGGACTTGAAAGCAACTATGTTATAGTTAGCTGGAAAGCAGCTATTATGTTTCACAGACGGGTAGTTCTAGGAAAGAAACTTTGCTTGTGGATTTATCTTTTAGTTTTAGGCAGAGATAGAGAGTAAGATAAATCATTCTCATAGCAGTAGAGCAACGAAACTTTACACAGTTATTCATCTTTCTCAATATAGAAATCAACCAGAGTTACGCATCGTTCAATACAGCTCTATTTTTATTTATCTAACACCCCAGTTTATTGCTCCAACCACTCTATTGCCGGAAAGAGGCGAAAGTCAGAGGGTGCGAAGTCAGGAAAGTAGAGGTGATGGGGAAATATTTTTAACTACATGACCGTGCTTCTCATCTGACGACATCCGCATTGTGAACCGAGGCGCTGTCTTGCAGGAGGAAGAAACCTTTGCTCATCTTATCCCAGCTCTTGATTGTGATAGCTTATCTTAATTTTCTCAAAAGTGAAGCATAATAGGCTCCTGTAATTGTGCTACCATTTGACAAGAAATCTCTCATCACTACTCCGTCTTGGTCCTAGGAGACTATGTACATGTCTTTTCTAGCGAAGCGCTGCATCCTTGCCTTCTTTGGTAGTGGTGGATTAAAATGCTCCCACTTCATTGACTGGGCTTTAGTGTCTGAATCATAGTGATAGACCCAGGCTTCATCCTGTGTAATCAGACTCTTGAAAAACTTAACTCATCTTTTTGAACGTCTCCCAAGAAATCAACGCGTTCGCCTTTCTGGAAAAATGTCAGCAACCAGGGAATCGATATGGCAGACAATTTCCATAAATTCTGTATTAATTTTGACTTCATCGGTTATTGATCGGAAAAGTCACACGTGGATTTTCTAAAATTGTAGCTTCAATATGACTGACATCGATGGCAGAATGAAGCGACCATGTCTGTATGCTGTTTTCACTGAATTCCGGCTATATTTGAATTCGTGATGCCACCGTTTTACAAAATCGTATGATGCGGCATTATTACTATGCCTTTCTTTTGTTTCATCGAAAATCTCCTGTAATGTGTGCATCCTTTCAAATACCCCCCCCCAAAAAAAAACAAATCATTGTGCGACACTCAAAACACTTATAAATCAAAGACCACAATTAATTCAGAGTTGTAATTTGTACATAATCTATCTATCTATCTATCTATCTATCTATCTATCTATATATATATATATATATATATATATATATATATATATATATATATATATGATATTTATATTATTTGTGCCTAAGCCTAAACGTAGATTCCACGAACAAAGCTTCTTTCTTAGAACTGCACCCCTGTGGAACTGTCTTCCGTTTTCCTGCTTTCCAGGCAATATGGTTGTCTCAAGTCTCACGTAAACAAGTTCTTGATGAGACGTCCGATTTGTTAACAAATTTACCGAATTTTCATTACTAACGATTACTATATTGTCCAATTTCTACTGTACACTCTTTATCTCTTATCCTCGAGTGGCCTCTTGGCCTTGATAAGTGGTGATGCCTATCTAAAATATATATACATATATATATATATGTGTGCGCGTGTGTGTGTGTGTGTGTGTGTGTAGTGTGTATGTATATATATAGTTATGTATATATATGTAAATTCAATTATACAATATCTTTACCTTCTCTCTCTCTCTCTCTCTCTCTCTCTCTATATATATATATATATATATATATATATATATATATATATATATATATCGTTGCATGCGCAACATTTTATCTAGATTAGATAGCTGGAAGTAGATCAGGGACATTATTTATTGAACGCCCCTTGCATATAAAGATGCTCAAACGACTATATAAGAACTTCTGTGTATAAATCTCCTAAGATGTTCCTAAATGTATGTCCTTTCAAAAAATTCCGATTTTCCAAACCTTTTTTGCCCCAGAGAAGAATTGTTGTTGCTATTTCCATTTAAATGATGTTTTAGTTAAAATTAAAGACAATAAAAGGAAGTGTCATTTTAACATTTAATAAACGACTTTATTTGTCATCTTCGTTAGTAGCGTGTACAAGAGAGAAACGGGTTAGTAGGTGGAAGTGTTCTTGTGTAAATAGATTTAATATTTTGCCGGTTGGTTGAAGGAAAGAATAGTTCAGTTTACTCCTGTTTGTAGCCAGTAGTCGTTGGGATAAAGGAGGCTGGTTAAAGGAGAATGAAAGGGAAAAGTATTCAGTGTGTTTATATGTTGTTGTTGTTGTGTGTGTGGGTGTGTGTGTTGACGTGTTGCTGTGTGTGTGTGTTGACGTGTTGTTGTTGTGTGTGTGTGTGTTTATGTGTTGTTGTGTGTGTGTGTGTGTGTTTATGTGTTGTTGTTGTGTGTGTGTTTATGTGTTGTTGTTGTGTGTGTGTTTATGTGTTGTCGTATGTGTGTTTATGTGTTTATGTGTTGTCGTGTGTGTGTGTTTGTGTGTGTTTATGTGTTGTCGTGTGTGTGTTTATGTGTTCATGTGTTGTTGTTGTGTGTGTGTGTGTGTGTGTTTATGTGTTGTCGTATGTGTGTTTATGTGTTTATGTGTTGTGTGTGTGTGTTTGTGTGTGTTTATGTGTTGTCGTGTGTGTGTTTATGTGTTGTCGTGTGCTTTTATGTGTTTATGTGTTGTCGTGTGTGTTTATGTGTTGTCGTGTGTGTGTTTGTGTGTTTATGTGTTGTCGTGTGTGTGTTTATGTGTTTATGTGTTGTTGTTGTGTGTGTGTGTTTATGTGTTGATGTGTGTGTGTGTGTGTTTATGTGTTTATGTGTTGTTGTTGTTGTGTGTGTGTGTTTACGTGTTGTCGTATGTGTGTTTATGTGTTTATGTGTTGTCGTGTGTGTGTGTGTGTTTATGTGTTGTCGTGTGTGTGTTTGTGTGTTTATGTGTTGTCGTGTGTGTGTTTATGTGTTTATGTGTTGTTGTTGTGTGTGTGTGTTTATGTGTTGATGTGTGTGTGTGTGTTTATGTGTTTATGTGTTGTTGTTGTTGTGTGTGTGTGTTTACGTGTTGTCGTATGTGTGTTTATGTGTTTATGTGTTGTCGTGTGTGTGTGTGTGTGTTTATGTGTTGTCGTGTGTGTGTTTATGCGTTGTCGTGTGTGTTTATGTGTTGGTGAGTGTGTGTGTGTGTTTATGTGTTGTCGTGTGCGTGTGTTGTCGTGTGTGTGTGTGTGTGTTTGTGTGTGTTTATGTGTTGTCGTGTGTGTGTTTATGTGTTGTCGTGTATGTGTTTATGTGTTGGTGTGTGTGTGTTTATGTGTTTTTGTGTTGTTGTTGTGTGTGTGTGTTTATGTGTTGTCGTGTGTGTGTGTTTGTGTGTGTTTATGTGTTGTCGTGTGTGTGTTTATGTGTTGTCGTGTGTGTGTGTTTGTGTGTGTTTATGTGTTGTCGTGTGTGTGTTTATGTGTTGTCGTGTGTGTGTATGTGTTTATGTGCTGTCGTGTGTGTGTATGTGTTTATGTGTTGTCGTGTGTGTGTGTATGTGTTTACGTATTTTCGTGTGTGTGTATGTGTTGTCGTGTGTGTGTGTTTATGTGTTGTCGTGTGTGTATGTGTTTATGTGTTGTCGTGTGTGTGTTTATGTGTGTGTGTTTATGTGTTGTTGTTTGAAATTTTGTTTAATAGAATATATTTGCTGTTTTCAAGTCAGTTTCTTTTTAACCCATAGTTGGGACCCTAACAGGTACTACCACTCTGGGCCAGAGTGGACCTGGGAGCAATGACAATTAAAGGGTGGCTCTACACTCCCCAAAGCCCGCAAGCTGGGGCCTCACCACTGGATATAGTTTAAGGTCATATCCAGGACCTCTTCTCTTCAGAGGAAAGAAATATATTAGCAAATTTGTACATATAGCAAAGCTAAAAAAATTGCTGGTTTTAGCATTGTATGAAACTGCATTATATGAGGATGGTCATAAAATCCAAAAAATTGTAAAATGTTTATAAAAATGAATAAAAATGAAAAACAAACCGAAAATGGAAATTTCAGTGTGAAATGAAGTCTTTAGCAAAAAATAATTCCCCCTTCAGGGGGCTTGATATTTCTGTAAATTTACACTAGATTTTTCTTTCTAACTAAACGTAGATAGTTATATTCATTTACATTTCGTGGTTTATAAATCATTTGCGTCTAACTTTCAACGACATCTAAAACTAATATATGATTATCCACAGCGCGTCCTCCTCCGCCTCGTTCTTTTCCCCTATTGTCCACCACGCACAAATGTACATGTGAATAGCGAAATGTGCCCTATTTACAACAAATTCGCGCGGAAAAATAATCTTCTAATCTAAGCATTGAACAATCCGCTTAAAAAGGTTTTATAATCTGAGAATGTGACGCTTAATTTTATTGCAAAGAATTGAAAAATAAATTCAGTAAATGTCCGCCTCTTTCTTCTTATTTTACATTAAGCAAATAAATAAAAATTGCCAATAAAATATTTTTACATTTGCACTTTTTGTCACAGAAATTTTATTGCCTCCCCCTCTCCAACATAGACATTTTTATAAAAGAAAAGGAGCGTATAAAAACATACAAACAAAAAATAAATACGGATTTCTATTAAAAATAAATAAAAATGGCGATTGTAGGCGTTCTATAGTATTATTTTTCTTTTTTTAGAAATCCTTTTCACCCCAAACAACATATTGCCACTCAAAACGTAAAGGGCTACTATCTGGGATGATGCCTAACAGAGGATTGTGGGGAGAAGCATTAGATAAGGAGGGGTTTCTAAGGTCTACCAGTCCGAGGGAAGAAATTATTAGAGTAGAAGGCTCTTCGGCATCTAGAGACCTCAACAGTGAAGGAATATGATTTTGCTGGGTTAGTCAGGGGAATGTATGTCGAGGGTGCACGAGTGCTATAACTTCATTATAACATATTCCATTCAATACTTGTAAAACAGGCACAAGAATATGACATTGCGGTGATGGGACAGGTGTTGGAGCTCAGCAGAGTGCGGGCCCTATTAGATTTGAGACTCACTTTTGACTCTGTCTAAGAATGAGAGTAGTGGTAGATGCTCCAACCCAGATGTGGTAACAATATTCCATATATGGGAAAATTGTGGGCTTGTAAAGCTGATAGATTCTCTCTAGTTTGAGTAATTTTCTGAGTTTTAAATCTTATTAAACGAGTTTTTTTTTTAATTTTATTTTTACTTTTGTAGTCTCCAAACAAGACATATTGCCACTGAAGCATAAAGGGGCTACTATGATAGAGGCCAGATTTATAGAGGGCTAGCTGAGTGAGGATTTGTTCAGCAAGATGTTTGTTCACATTACATTCAAATTTTTGCATGTTTGTACGATCGAGGAAACGGGTAGCAGAGATGAAATTCGAAAGGCAAGCGATCCGAGTAATGAAGCAATTAGATTACACAGGTTATCAGTATCCAGTGATTTCTATATTGAAGGGGTGTGATTTTGTTGTGTTTTGTAAACATCTATTAAAATAGAGCATTTTTAGGTAGCTGTTTCAATAATAACGTCAATAATTTAGGATTTTACCAAGCACATACGTATTATTAAGGCTCGTGCACCAATCTTTTAAAAATATATTATTTAATATAACTCCAAATTTGATGTAAAGCAAATTTTTTTCTCTTTTATTTATTTAGAATATTTAACTTATTTAAAAATAAAAACTTGTTTTCATGGTGAGTGCGAGTTTGAATGGGGAATTTTATCACGGAAAGAGTATTTAATTCTGACACAGGAGAAATTAAAATTAGGTTGTCAAGAAGTTTTATTACCATGCTGATACCATTTAGAGCAAAAGGTGGAGCAGGTGCTAGATAGGAGTGGATGGCATAAGTACAATGACCTTATGCCATTACCAACCAGCAGAGCGTTACCAGAACATCAGAGAATATATCAGAGAATACGTGTGACTATTCCTATCATTTGGATTCTTCAGACTACTGTTCTCAGCTGTTATTTTCCCAACATTTCGGTCAATTGTAACCTCCGACCTTCATCAAGTGTATCTTGTCGAACTCAGGAATCTTTCTGTTGAACTCGCAAATCTGAACGGAATTTCAATCGGAACCCTTTATTTAATCCATGGAGGTAGCATGTTCTCGTTCTGTTAGTCATGAGTGGGTAGACGTTCCAAGTAATTCGCAATTGTATCGCCCGCACTGAGGATTGAACCTTCAACTCCAGAAGAGTGTAACTCACAACTGAATTTTACCAAGCACTTGCGGACAATTTATTATGAATTCTAGAAGCGTTAAACCTATTTTGTTTTTTGTTTGTGGAGAGTCGAATCGCTCTGGAATATTGTCCTGATGTAATATGGATTACATATTCTTTTAATTTTTTTCTGACAAGCCTTTTATGTATAGTATATAGACTGTGGTGAGTTTTTCGGTGGTTTCCTATGGTGTCTGGTCCGGATTTCTTGGAGCTGTTATCATGTTCGCTAGATAGTTGTTTTGTAGGAGGGTTTCTCTTAAACTGTCTTCTCTTGATATATATTGCTGTTACTACATTTTACTTTTGTTTGGCGTAGTAAGCAACGGACAATGCCTTTCTTTATGTTATATGGATGGTGGGAGTTGAATTGTTCATGCGTTGTTTTATTACTCATCGGGTTTGTGCTGGATTTATAGAGATATATGATATTGGTAAGTGTGAAAATTTTTCGAGCCCGGTAGAGTTCTTGCAGCAGACTTGTTCGCATCTTCTATGTATTAATTCCATGTTGCCTGAGAATGTCAAGCTCAGACGTTAAAAATAACCGTGCCCATATATTTTTTTACTTTACTTTGTTAAAAGGTATTTGTAAGAATTAAATTTTCTGCGTTAGCTAGAAAAAAACTAATAGTGTTTCTTGCGATTCTGACGATTAAACTAATGGCGTGAATGACGTCTTACCATAGGCTACGGAGGTGAATATCCTTCTGATTACGATCTAATTTCATCCTTCAAGCATCAGCTTCAGGTTAAAATTATGTGAGAGGATAAGATTACATCCTATGGAGTTTATGTTTCTTAATTTTTGAGATGAGGATTGATTATTTCTATTATTGAGATTTTTCGTACTAATGTTCTCATTTTAATTGTTATTTTCACAACGTTTTGGTCGATGTAACTTTCAACCTTCTTCAGGTGTATCTTGTTTAACTCAGGAAACTTTCTGTCGAATTCTGGGATCTGCACAGATTTTCGAACGGAACGGAAATAAGTTGTTAGGGTATAAGGCTTTTCGGCATAAGTGGAGGGATAATATTTTGTTGCTAAATTGTTTTTTTTTCAGGAGTATGTACATCAATGGGTTCAAGTGTAATGCGTTCATCACAGAAATTCTATAAAATACTTATAAAACAGGAAGAAGGATACAAAATTGCGGCGATGGAAGAAGACTTAGAGCTTTATTGATAGTGTAAGACCTATTAGATTGTGGACTCTTTTTGAATCCTGTTTAAGAGGAGAAACTAGTGCACCAGCCCAGATGTGGCAATCATACTCAATGCATGGACGAATTGTGGCTTTGTAGAGGTACAACATAATGTCATGTGCGAATAATTTTCTAGCATGGTAGAGGGAACCCATCATATTTGCAGCAGTCTTGGCTATGTCCAGTGCAATGATGTTGATTCGTTATTATGAAATTGTACAAACTTTTAAATGTTCATTATTATTTATGAAAGTAACAGAGAGCAGAAGTTTCTTGGGTTTCTCAATTTTTCCAGGCAACGATTGATAACGTGTCTACTAGTTTAAATAACACGTTGCTATTTTTTAATGATTTTAAACGCAAAGTTTTACAGTAATTTTTAAATTGCAGCTTATTACTAACAGTCGTTGTACCTCCTCGACGTAAATACCCCCGACAAACTCGACATGCAGCAAAATCCCACCCCTATACAGTAGAAATCCATAGATATGAGAAAGCATTTTGCTCTAATAATTTCTTCCCTACAATTGCTAGATTTTAGAATTCCCTTCCGGGTTCCTGCTTCCCGGACTGTACTGACATGCAGAAGTTCAAGTGTAATGTAAACATACATCTTGCTGTTCAACTCCCTACATAGTATCCATAAAAGTTATGTCCCAAATTAGCAAAATCCCACCTCTACACAGTTGAGATCCCTAGATGTAAGAATGCTTTCTATTTTAATAATTTCTTCCTCAGAACTGCTTACCTCTGGAACTCCCTTCCGGGTTCTTGTTTTCCCAACTGCATTGGCATGCAGAAGTTAAAGTGTAATGTGAACAGACATCTTACTGCTCCACTCCCTACATAATATTCCTGCAACTTATGTCTAAAATAATAGCCCTCTTACATCAAAGTGGCACTGTGTTTGGGTTGAAAATACAAAAATAAATAAATAAATAAAAAGTTAGAATATATTTAAGATGTATTTTGCTTACATTATAGACATAATACTTAATAAAGTCTATCGTTTTGTCAAAATATATTCTTTAAGGTCATCTTTTTATCGTGTAAATATCAGATACACTTTTGAAAATATAATTCATTTCATTAAAAACACACGTTCGTTCATCGTTGGTGATGAAGACCACGAACATCACTAATGATACGGTTGAAATTTTTGTGGCAAAAGTTGCGCAATCCTAAACCACATCTTCCTTTTCGAAATGTGATTATAAATTTAATCCAATTAAATAATATTTATTATGTATCAAGACAAAAAATGGTTTTTATATAACAATTTTAATAATAGTTATTTGATGACAATTTTAATAATATTTATTATATAACAATTTCAATACTAGTTATTTTATATCAGTTTGAATAATAATTATTTTATTTCAATTTAAATAATAACTATTTTATATCAATTTAAATAATAATTATTTTAAATCAATTTAAATAATAATTATTTGAGATCAGTTTAAATAATAATTATTTTAGATCAATTTAAATAATGATTATTTTAGATCAATTTAAATAATAATTATTTTACATCAATTTAAATAATAGTTATTTAAGATAAAATTAAGTAATAGTTATTTCAGATAAATTTAAATAATAATTATTTCAGATCCATTTAAATAATAATTACTAAATAAATTTACTTTAGATCGATTTAAATAAAATTATTTTATATCAATTTAAATAATAATTATTTTAGATAAATTTAAATACTGATTATTTTAGATCAATTTAAATAATAATAATATCAGATAAATGTAAATAATAATTATTTTATATTAATTTAAATAATAATTATTTTATATCAATTTAAATAATAATAATTTTATATCAATTTAAATAATAATTATTTTAAATCAATTCAAATAATAATTATTTTAGATCAATTACAATAATAATTATTTGAGATCAATTTAAAAAAATTATTTTAGATCAATTTAAATAATAATTATTTTATATCAATTTAAATAATAATATTTTTAGATCAATTTTTTAAATAATTATTTCGTATCCATTTAAATAATAATTATTTTATATCAATTTAAATAATAATTATTTCAGATCAATTTAAATAATAATTATATTATATCAATTTAAATAATAATTATTTTATATCAATTTAATTAATAATTATTTTATATCAATTTAAATAATAATAATAATTACTTTACATCAATGTAAATAATAATCATTTTATATCAATTTAAATAATGATTATTTTATATCAATTTTAATAGTAATTACTATATATCAATTAAAATAATAATTATTTTATATAAATTTAAATACTAATTATTTTAGATCAACTTGAATAATAATTATTGTATATCAACTTAAATAATAATTATTTGAGATAAATTTAAATAATAATTATTCTACATCAATTTAAATAATACTTATTTTATATCAATTTAAATAATAGTTATTTCATATCAATTTAAATAATAATTAGTTTAGATCAATATAAATAATAAGTATTTTAAATCAATTTAAATAATAATTATTTTAGATCAATTTAAATAATAAACATTTTGGATCAATTTAAATAATAAGTATTTTAGATCAATTTTAATAATTATTATTTCATATCAATTAAAATAATAATTATTTTATATCTATTTAAATAATAATTGTGTTATATCAATTTAAATAATAATTATTTTATATCAATTTAAATAATAATTATTTTATATTAATTTAAATAATAATTATTTTATATCAATTTGAATAATAATTATTTCATATCAATTAAAATAATAATTATTTTAGATCAATTTAAATAGTAATTATTTTATATCAATTTAAATAATAATTATTTTAAATCAATTTAAATAATAATTATTTTATATCAATTTAAATACTAATTATTTTATATCAATTTAAATAATAATAATTTTATATTAATTTAAATAATTATTACTTTAGATCAATTTAAATATTAATTATTTTATATCAATTATAATAATGATTATTTTATATCAATTTAAATACTAATTATTTTAGATCAATTTTAACAATAATTATTTTAGATCAGTTTAAAAAATAATTATTTTATATCAATTTAAATAATAATTATTTTAGATCAATTTTAATAATAATTATATTGTATCAATTTAAATAACAATTATTGTATATCAATTTAAATAATATTATTTCAGATCAATTAAATATTTATTATTTTATATCAATTTAAATAATAATTATTTTATATCAATTTAAATAATAATTAGTTCAGATCAATTTAAATAATAATTATTTTTTATCAGTTAAAATAATGATTTTTTTTATATCAATTTAAATAATAATTATTTTAGATCAATTTTAATTATAATTATTGTATAGCAATTTAAATAATAGTTATTTTAGATCAATTTTAATAATAAGCATTTTATATAAATTTAAATAATGATTATTTTATATCAATTTAAATTATAATTATTTTATATCAATATAAACATAATTACTTTAGATAAATCTAAATAATAATTATTTTATATCAATTTAAATAATGATTATTTTATATCAATTTAAATAATAATTATTTGAGATCAATTTAAATAATAATTATTTTATATAAGTTTATATAATAATTATTTACATCAATTTAAATAATAATTACTTTATATCAATTAAAATAATAATTATTTTATATCAATTTAAATAATAATTGTTTTAAATCAATTTAAATAATAATTATTTTTGATCAATTTGAATAATAATTATTTTAAATCAATTTAAATAATAATTATTTTTGATAAATTTAAATAATAATCATTTTAGATAAATTGAAATAATAATTATTGCAGGTCAATTTAAATAATAATTATTTTATATCAATTTAAATAATAGTTATTTCATATCAATTTGAATAATAGTTATTTTAGATCAATTTAAATAGTAATTATTTCAGATCAATTTAAATAATAGTTATTTCAGATCAATGTAAATAATAATTATTTTAGATCAATTTAAATAATAATTATTTTAGATCAATTTAAATACTAATTATTTTATATCAATTTAAATAATAATTACTTTGGATCAATCTTAATAATACTTATTATACATCAGTTTTAAAAATATTTTTTCTATATCAATTTTTAAAATAGTTATTATTAAACAATTTAAATAATAGTTTTAATAGTTTTTATATAACAAATTACAAAATAGTTATTATATATCAATTTTAATACTTATTATATAACATTTTTTTCTAATATTATATATAAATTTTAGTAATTTTTTATATAACAATTTTAATATTTATTATAACAAATTTTAGTTATTATATAATAATTTTTATAATAATTTTTATATCAATTTTAATAATATTTATTAGATATCAATTTACATACCAGTAATTATATAACAATATTTTTAATAATTATTGTATATCAATTTAAATAATAGTTATGTGATATTTATTTTAATAATATTTTTTACATATAAATTTAAATGATAGTTATTATGTAATAACTTTATTAATATTTAATATATATATACATTAAAAGTATAGTTATTGTATTTATATATCAGTTTTAATTTTATTTATTATATAACAATTGTAATAACAATTATTATGTATCAATTTTGATAATATTTATTATATATCAATTTAAATAATTATTATATATCAACAGAAATAATAGTTATTATAAAACAATTTTAATAGTAGTTATCGTATATCAATTCAAATAATAGTTATTATATAATAATTTCAATAACAGTGTTTTTATATTAATTTGAAACTAGTTATTATTACATAACAATTTTAATAATAGTTATCATATATATATAATACATTAATATTTCAAAATTTTTCAATTTTTAAAAATTATTTTTAAATTTTTTTACGTGTATAATTTAACCACAATCTTCTATTTGAAAAAAATGAATACATCATATTAGGTCTTGATTTAAATCTCCGTAAGGGGTTATATAAGTGATACAAAACTGTTCTGGTCGTGGAATTTATTTTACCCGTCGTAGAACGAGTATTCTACTAGCACACATACATATTTGCAATAGAGAGATGAACTTTCAGGCCGTGGATGCATCATTCAGTTGTCATAACAACGCAATTGGCCATTTCCTCCTGATCCAATATATATATATATATATATATATATATATATATATATATATATATATATATATTTATTGAAGGGAGGGTTGGTCCCAACTCGCATTTGGGTAAAAATGCACTTTCGTAAATAATTGCATTCATTCAAAACGTATCACAAAAACAAATAACATATATATATGTATATAATGTGAAACCACATCCCTTTGTCGGTTGAGCAGTTTGTATTTTGGTAGGGAAAATCGCCAGCTGCCATTAGCGATAGTACATAATTCTTCGGGGAAGAATAAAACATTCCAGGCAGCTGATAATGCATTATGTATGTATAAGGATGCTTTTGATGATGGCGTAGTGGGTGCGGACTCCGATTCTTGACATAAAGTATGTTTTATTTTACACTTGCTTGTGGAAAATAATCTATAATACATGTTAATTTATGCAGATTCTGTATTTATTATTTAACTAACTATATATATATATATATATATATATATATATATATATATATATATATATATATATATATATATAACTACTTAATTTACTCACATTAAATTAATATACGAAAGTATAGATTTATGCGTAAACTTTAAGTATTTACTTCAAAAGTGCTCAATACGTAGGTAGAGCTAGCTTAATCGCCATATATATGTTATAAATTAATATATATATATATATATATATATACAAAGAAAGAGAGATTTAAGTAATTAGCTATATATATACATACATATATATATATATATATATATATATATATATATATATATATATATATATATATATATATATATAACAATATACCTTAAATTACTCCACTAAAAATATACCAACACCAAGTAACCAGCTGTATACAAGAATCCTACTATCGAAAATTGAAGATGTAATTCAGAGGATGAGATGGAAGGTTATAAACGAAACAAACATCCAAGAGAATGTGAAAAACAATTTTGGATTAAAATCTATAAAATACCCGAGTAAAGTGGAAGAATTAGAAAATTTTGAAAAAGATTTACTAGACATTATCGCTAAGCTTGAATTTAAACATAGATCAAATCAATTTAAAAAAACAATGACAGCTGATATCAAAAAAATAAAAAGAGAAAATGAGACGATTGTTTTCTCAGATAAAACGAAAAATTTATATAAAATGGAAAAGGAACAGAAAAAACAACTTGTACTAAACTCAATTACAGAAAAATACCAGGTAGCAAGAAAAGATACTTATAAATCTATTAACCAAGAGGCTACAGAAGTTGCTACAAAATTAGGTATAGAATACAGAGTAAATAGGTTAGCAAAGAAAAATGTGTTTATAACTTTAAAAGACCACAAGGAAAATTTTAATAATAGGCCAACCTGCAGGTTAATAAACCCGGCTAAAAGCGAAATCGGTCTAGCTAGCAAGTCTATAATTAGAGAAATAGTAAAAGAGATAAAAAGAAAATCAAATCTTAATTTGTGGGCAGACACTAGCGCGGTACTGGACTGGTTTAAAAACATAACTGAACCACACAAATGTAAGTTTACACAACTGGATATCGTCGATTTTTACCCTTCAATCACTAAGGAAATCCTAGAAAAATCGTTGATCTTCGCATCAAAATATAGAAAGATTAGTGAGCTCGATAAGGAAACAATCATGCAAGCTCGACAGACCCTTTTATTTTTTGACGATAAAACGTGGGTCAAAAAATCAAACCCCGAAGACCCCTTTGACGTCGCGATGGGGGCGTATGACAGTGCGGATATCTGCGATCTGGTTGGACTTTTTCTACTGGAGACCATGAAATATAAATTCCCAGATCACTTTTTTGGATTATATAGAGATGATGGACTTTGCCTATCGCGTGACTACAATGGATGTGCACTAGACAGGCTTAGAAAAGACCTAACTGAATTTTTTAAGGAACTAGGCTTTAAAATAATAATACAGACAAATTTAGATAGAGTAGATTTTTTAGATGCCACTCTAGATCTCGAGAAGAAAATACACAAACCCTTTCACAAACTAAATGAAAAACTCATGTATATAAATAAGGGTTCATGCCACCCACCCACAGTGTTTAAAAATATGGTAGCGAACATTAGCCAAAGGATTTCACGGCTTTCTTCGAACGCTGAAGTGTTCGAGAAAGCAGCACCATATTATAATGACGCACTGCATCAAAGTGGGTTCAATGAAAACATAAAATTTCAACAAACCCAGAATAAAGAAAATATAAAACGAAAGAGGAAACGGAAAATAATCTGGTTCTTACCTCCGTTGTCATTGAACACTAAAACTAGAGTAGGGCATTGTTTTCTTAGCCTTCTAGACAAACATTTTCCAAGAACACATAGACTACATAAACTTTTTAATAGAAACACGGTGAAAGTTAGTTACTCGACAGCTCCATCAATAAAGTCGATAATATCCAAAGAACCAAAAAAGATAGATAACGCAGGCTGCTCTTGCAGGACCAAAAATAGCTGTCCATTGGAGGGTAATTGTAAAGCTGAATCCCTTGTCTATGAGGCCACAGTAACGGAACAATCCACAAATATACCGGAAATATATATAGGTATGACAAAAGGCCAATTTAAACAAAGATATTATGCACATATGAGCTCCTTTAGAGCTAAAACAAGGATGAATACAGCATTAGCTACCCGCGTGTGGGAGCTTAAAGAAAAAAATACACCCTTTTCCATAAAATGGAGAAAAATAGAGCATAGACCAGCATACGTCCCGGAATTAAGTCAATGCTCACTCTGTAACGCAGAGAAATACTACATCCTCCGGTCCATTCATGACCCAAAAATAAAATGTTTAAATGTGAGGAGTGAAGCTTTGAAAAGTTGCATACATAGAAGGAAGGGGCTCCTAATAAATTGGATCAATGAAAAGAACAACACTTAGATGTTGTTTATATATATATATATAAGGAAAAAAAATTGTAAATACATAAATAATTAGTCGGTAAACTTGGATTTTAATCGCAATTGTATTATAGATTTTTAATTAATGTCATATATATATATATAAAAATTATATTTTATAAATGTAATTTATAATCTATTTCGAATTTAAAACTATAGAAAAATATAATAATGTTAATAAACTAGGGAAATCACTTAGGATAGATAAATACTCACTTCCCCAAACCTTGGAAGATTTGGGTTTTTAAAAAATAATTTTTAAACGTATTTCGAAATTTTTAAACGTGATTCGATATAATTAAAAATATATTTTTTAAAACTTTAAACGTATTTTTGGAAATTTTTAAATGTTCGATATAATTAAACGAATTTTTAAGTTTTTAACCGATACCAATACAGATTTTTAAGTTTTTATACATAAGGAAAGAGATTTTAAAATTAAATGGGGTTCAAATTAAAATCGATTCATATAAAGAAAACATTTTTTCGAAATTAGATCTTAAATTTAAATAATTCAAAGTTGAAAATTAGGTATTACATTACCCGATATATATATATATATATATATATATATATATATATATATATATATATATATATATATATAGATAGATAGCTAAAAAAAAAAAAAAAAAAAAAGGGGGGGGATTAAACAAAACGAGATTTGAACATGGATTCGCGAGGTATATATACTTCACACTTCCGGTTATAAGATAGACGAATATTGGCTGAAGAGAGCTTGATAAGGATACCTTAAACGGGCCTTATTATCGGGCTTGAAACCGACGGTACCAATGACCTGTCTCAACTAAAAACTTTCTGTACACAATATATATATATATATATATATATATATATATGCAGCTAGTTAGTTAATAAACAGACAAATTGAGATAGACGTGACGCAATTTCGCAAGTCAGGGGGTCGAGTATCAATTTTATCTGCTATTTTATCCGTTGAATGTGGGTGGCAGCGACTGACACTTGTTTGTTGAACTAAGTTTTACAATGATGAAAAAACTAATATAAAAAACGAATAAATGAATCTAAAATAAAATGAGAAAACGTTTCAAGTACAGGCTTGTCTCTCGCAACTGGTACCCCCCATACATTGTCTGCATGTCTGTCTTTCCGTTCCACTTTCTCTCGAAAACTATTGGTTCGATCCGGTTGAAATTTTGTACGAACCTTTTTTATCATAAGGTGCAGTAAAGTAACTATTACGGTATCCGTTTAATGCACTGTTAAGGATAATTGGAATTTATAGGATTATTATTTAATGAAAAAATGAGCATAAATTTAACCATATTAAACCATTGATTTTGCATAAAGCAATCATTTTAAGACATCGATCTATAATTATTTTAACAGGCAATGCCGTCTGGTATCTATGTACACACACACACACACACACACACACACACACACACACACACACACACACACACACACACACACACACACATATATATATGTACGTTTTATTTTTTATTACCGTATCTTTCTGTTAAGTTACATTATTGTTTCAGCTACTCGGCCGTTTTTTTAGCCGTCTGTAGCTTCCTCAGACTTTTTCAGAGATGTTCGCTATTTTGGGATGAAAGAGTGAAAGAGTGAATGAGGTCGGGGGGGGGAGGGTGCGAGGAGGGCGGAAGAAAGAGAGGAAGGGAATAAGGGGGAAGGTGGGAGGGGGCGCTTGGTATGTCGGTAATGTATTAGTTTTGGGGTTTAAGGAACTTGTGGGGGAGGGTCTGTGAAGTTCATTTCTGGTGTGGCTGAGGGCATAGGGATACATGGAGGGGAAGGGGAATATGTGGGGGTAGAGGAGGGGGGTTTCTTTAAAATTCGAGTTTTAATGTTAAAGTTTTATGCGTCTCGTTGGGGATAATGATTTCTTGGTAAGTATGTCTTGACCTGTTGGGTGTTGGCTTATGTTTGGAGGCGGGGGCGGGCTATGATTCAGTTTATTTATTTTTAGTTTTTATTTTGTTGTTAATTGTTTGGAGAGGGTTAGCTAGCGGTTGCGGGCACGGGTACACACATGCGCACGTACATACATATATACTTAAAAGAAACGGTCACATGTACACATACATCCCCACTCTGACGTGCAAATATATGCACATATGTGCGCCTGCATGCATAGACATCCGCGTTGCTCTTGTTTATGTCAAATTTTCTTTAAGGTGCTAAAATTGGGTACGCGTGCATAGGCATGGATGCACTCATACAGAGATACATACACGCATCGACGCCCCTGCCTCCAAGGAGGCGATTATACGAGCCTGTGTATGCGTGTGTGGATGTGAAAGTATATGTGCCTGCTGTCTGCTGTCCACATAGTGTGTGAGAGCGTGCAGCTGTGTATATATGTCGATGTATGTGTTCACGAGTATTGGTATCTGTATGTGCGCGTGCGCTTTCATGTATGCGTGGGGTGCAAGTATGCCTGAATCAATATGTGCATGTAGGCCCGTATAATCGCCTTCTTGGGGGCAGGGGCGTCGATGCGTGTATGTATCTCTGTATGTTACCATAGTCAATAGAAGTTACTTTTATGGGAGAAAAGTTCATTAGTTTGTATTTTGAAGTAGTTAAAAATTTTTTTTTTTTAATTCACGAATCGGTTTAAAAAAAATCAAAATGGCAGCGACTTTGAAATGGAGAGCCCCGTTTTCAATTTGAAGAAGGGGTACCCGATCATTCTGTGTCAACAATTTAAGAGAGTTCCGTCAACGTAAGGAATAATTATAAACATATTTTAATGTTTTCCGTTATTTTGTGCTTGAGGAATATTCGATTATGGCATGTGTAGTTTATATAAAAATTCATTAAGTAGATATCGCCTGAAATTTCGTTTTAATTTCGGTTCGCTGAAATTATTTCAAGTAAAGGGCATTAAAAACTATTTCAAAACAAAAAAAAAGCATGAACTGAACTTTTATTGACTATGGTAACATTTATTTCTTGTATATTTATTTTTTCGGGTAGTCATTTCATGGATTTTCTGCTAAACACTCTTACTAAATAATATCGATGAAATATCGAAAAACAAAGAAACAAAAACAGTTTTGAAAAATAAAGAAGCTTTACTTACTCTAGTAAAATAATCCGAAACAGCAAAATGGGATATTAAAAAAGTAAACACGTAATTATTTTAGTTTTTTAAAGAAAAGAATCGATATAAATATGAATAAGAAGAAAATGGCGCCCTTTTCAAGCAGAACAGCTTCGTTTCAGTTTTACAGTATTGACCGGTGTAGTATTGCGCCGTCGGATTAAGAGTTGTACTATTGTAATGTAAAGAATACGCAGAAAGAGTTGTAATCAACTAAATTCCTTCTAGTACACTGACAAAAAAGCTTAAACATATATATAAATAAAAATAAAAAAAAGGTTATGTAGATGTTTTTAAAAAGACACATAATCACGTGAGCCGGATTCTTTCTTCTTT
This sequence comes from Euprymna scolopes, assembly GCF_053919585.1. Classification (NCBI taxonomy): domain Eukaryota; kingdom Metazoa; phylum Mollusca; class Cephalopoda; order Sepiida; family Sepiolidae; genus Euprymna; species Euprymna scolopes. Next base: position 18,683,671 of record NC_136487.1, read on the forward strand.
TGACACGATAAAAAGTAACTTTCTTATTTTTTATTATTTATCTATTTTCGAAAGGGTGCCACGTGTAAGTGGAGAAGGAAAAAAACAGAGTTATGCAAAATTTATGTCGAGAATTGTTTAAAGTTCCGACTTCTTAATAAGAGCGTGAATTTATGAGGTGAATTTATTCGACACAATATGATTCAACTCAAAAAAATAAATAAAAGCTAATGTGGATTAAGATTAAAGTTAAGGTGTTATTGTGGATCCTCACCCCTTTTAAAAAACCTGGTTAAACTTTGTGACATATTTCCATTCTATGGAGGTCAGGCGCGAACGGACATCCAATAATTTTATTATACTAGATTTCTTCAAACAGAAACATCATTATCAAAGTATATATATATATATATATATATATATATATATATATATATATATATATATATATATATATATATATATATATATATCTTGCCTATATATATATATCTATATCTATATATATATATATATATATATATATATATATATATATATATATATATATATATATATATATATATTGGCATATTTAGGCAACACTTTTTGATTCAAGAAAACATTAAATGCAAAGGAGAGATTTTGCTTTATGATTTTTTTGTATTTTTTCGATTTTCCGTATAATCATTTTTATATCAAAATCGAAAATATTGATAAAGGTTCTATAGTTTTTACTGTCACGAGCGCTTTCGATTCGTCCACGAATCATCTTTTGTGGATATCATCCACAGAAACTGCACTACTCATTGAAATAAAAATAACATTAAACAAGTACTCATCAACAATCACTTTCCAAATAAAATTGTTGATGAACAAATACAACGAATGCCACAATCCCTTCCACCACCACCACCACCACTAATAATAATAATAATAATAATAATAATAATAATAATAATAATAATAATAACGACAACAACAACAACAACCAGCGCCATAATGTAAGCCCCATTAATATATTTTACCAAAATCAAATGACACCTAACTTTAGAAGCGAAGAATATGTAATTAAAATATCGTTCGTAGATATTTGGCGCCTCTTGACAGTAACTCTAAAATTAAATTTATTATTTACTACAAGAAGTTTAGAACACAATCCTCGTGGTTAGAAACAATCCTCACTGGCTATGAAAACGTTGGAACAAACCAATGTAGTGTATAGATTCAATGCTCTCTGGGAGAATGTAATTCCGAAAATAAATATATGAATAATACATACATTGGGCATACAACGACAACGAATCACCATGCATTTTAAACAATACTAGCGCTATATATCAACATTCGATAAAAGAACACAACTGTCCCCCCCCCCAATCTTAGAAAAGTTCTCGTCGACAACACAAAATTATACAACGTGAAAATAATATTAAAAAATTAAAAATTCTTGAAGCGTCATACATTAGAACTCATCACCCTGCTATAAATAATGTTGCATTTCAGAAAAGCAGCAATCTGTTAAAATGTCTTGCGTGGCGCGTAATGGACGGACTTTGCCAATTGTTCCCACAAACTTGCTGATTTTAATACTCGAATTTTTAATCGACCTATATTTTTTTTATTTGACTTCTCATCGACTTTATATGTTTTAACTTACCTTCACTTAATACGGTTTAATGTATGTTTTGCTTTTCACTTTTTAATTTCCATTTTCGATCATTCTCACTTTTACTTCCTCAACATCTGAAAATGATTCGTGGACGAATCGAAAGTGCTCGTGACAGTAACAACTATGGGGCCTTCATTAATATTTTCGATTTTGATATAAAAAGGATTATACAAAAACTTGAAAAACTAAAAAAAAAGAATCAGAAAGCAAAGTGTCTCCGTTGCATTTAATAATAATAATAATAATAATAATAATAATAATGATAATAATGATAATAATAATATATATATATATATATATATGTGGGTGTGTATATACATATATATATATACATATGTATACATATACACATATGTATATATGTATACATATGTATATATATATACATATGTATATATATGAATATTATACACATACACACACACACACACACACACACACATATATATATGTATATATATATATATATATATATATATATATATATATATATATATATATATACAAGTTAGAAAAGCATTTCATCCAAGCCATGAAAATTGTTAAACAAAATGTTTTTACTATAGGCTTTAAAAATAAATGTACAAGATTCCATTTAAAATTTATTTATCTTCAAAATGCAGCGGGCTCCCTTACGGTTTAACTCAATCTAAAATATTACTGTTTGTCTTGGTTCCATGATGTTACATTTCCATTCTATTGTCGTTTGTATTGTCTTAAGTCTTTGGGATATCTTCCTTATTTTTGTATGTGTGGGATATAGTTTTCTATCTTAGTAGTAAGTTATATTTCACATTCCTGCCTAATGTTTGTAAGGGTTCTCGCCGTTCAGTTTCTATTTATATTGTTATTTTTTAAAATAATATTGGAAGAATCACATCTGATGAGCTGATAGGCTGGAAGATCTCGGCGAAAACATAAGATCACGGACTTGTCCACCTGTTAACGGAATAGCTGTAATGGGAAATCCACGACGGAATAAAAGAAAGTTATGAAAAAATTGTAAGGCTTTGAGTTTTAGCAAAATTTTATATCTTATACTATATATATATATATATATATATATATATATATATATATATATATATATATATATATGTGTGTGTGTGTGTGTGTGTGTGTGTATTGTTGTTGACAATACCGATCCCACCAGTAGTTAGTAAGTGAAACCTCAATTAATATATAATCACGTCAACAACGATCCCGGATAAAATGTTTCATTGTATCACAGCTCTTCAGTATGGTTAGTTACGCAAATGTTTCAAGTCGAAATCGATCAAAACTCAATTGTTTATTTACCAGCCAGCGCTTTTAACAGTTCATCAAACAATCACGAGCTGTGAGCAAGCGGAATCATAATGTTTATATAAACGCTATCAGCTACTACAAAATAATCCATTTGTTTTCATGAATAGCTTTGCATTTTCGCTAAATGATACTTGATGATTTCACTAATCATAGTGCTCAATAGGAGACGAGGAACATATAGACACGCACAAACGCACAATCCCGCTTGCAACCACATTTTCATAGATGAGACGTTGTTAGTCTTTTTTAAAAATTTTATCGTTACTTTCATTGCAAGTGCTCGACTGATCTTCAATCCATGCCCCCCCCCCGAAAGACATTCACAACAAACACTCGTCTATCTGCAACAACTGTCAATAATTTCCCCCACTCTCTGTGTGTCTAATTCTTAACGCAAATCTAACGTTGTTTTTTTTTTTTCTAGAACTGCCCACCTGTGGAAATCTGTACCGCAGGTCTGCTTCCCAGCTGATTACAACATAATCATCTTCAATCCCTGTTTAAACAAATTTTTCCTGAGCCGTCCCCTTCAAAGTCAAATTCTACCCAATTTCCACCACATTCGATCACTATGCTGTTGTCTCACTGACCACCTTACACGCATTAACCTTTATCCTCAAGTTGCCTTCAGGTCTTGATATGTGGTAACTATTATAGAAACAAAAATAAAAACAAAACAAAATAACAAACAGTAATGATGATAATGGCTGCTATATAAACAATAGAAAGACACATCGCTTCAATCCGAATCTCTAAGGAACATACAATATGGCGCACCGCACCTCGTAAACATTGGCCTTCCCTCTGCGAGCGTCACTTCTCCAATTATATCTCTGCGGGTGGTCGGTGAAAATATATAGAATCGTCGTCAAAATAGTTTCCATTTTTTCTTTTTTTGAAAAACTAAAAGAATCTAGATTTGATGTTTTGAATAACTAGACATCCATTCTATAAACTTCACCTTTTTTTGTTTTGCTACTTAATACGTTTTTTTTAATTGCTGTTTCGCAATGATAGAGCACGAACGAAATTACATTTCGTGTTAACACCGAAACTCTCGCGTGATTTCTATCCATATTGAATACAGTAAGTTGTCTCCCTTATTTTTCAATGTTACTTCCTTATTTATCTAATAATAATAATAATAATAATAATAATAATAATAATAATAATAATAATAATAATAATGATGATGATGATGATGATGATAATAATAATAATAAATCGTTAAAGAATCAAAATTCAGTTCTTGTTTTTCTTTAGTTTAATTTTAACTTTTAGCTTCAAGCTTTTTGTATAATAATGAGTCCCCACTTACCAAGGCTACAATCCAGTCGAGGATAAGAGTTAAGGAGATTGACATGGGGATGATGACCAATATTATGATATCATTGAAAAGTGATGGATAAGAATTTGATTTTTAAGAGGACGGCCCATTGTACTGAGAAAACGATCATATTGTAATCAGCTGGGAAGCAGCATCGCAATAATGTGTTCCATACATGGGAATTTCTTGATAAAAAAAAACTCTGTTCATGGAAGTTCAATACACAAAGACAGAAAATAAAGTTCTTGTGGTTGTAGCCAGACGAGTTTTTCTTCTGAATGTTTCCCCCCCCCAAAAAAAAACAAAGAAAGAAACAACTTAAGCATCTACTATGAGATTATTTCGGCTGGTGAATTACTGTCCCATTTGAAGGTTCCTGATAAGGCCCACAAACGTAGCTGTAATTTGATTGGCCTCATCCATTCTTTCTTCGCTGCAGCCTCTCTCACAGACATGATGCTGCTAGTCTCAGTCTTTTCAATAATTGTATTATGATATACATTGTTCAGAATTGTCATCTATTCCCAGCTTCTTTTGTTCCAGCTCGTTTAGTCTAGTGGTCTCTATAAATTAGTCGTTAGTCTAGTGGTCTCTATAAATTAGTCGTTAGTCTAGTGGTCTCTATAAGTTAGTCGTTAGTCTAGTGGTCTCTATAAATTTTACTATTTTGGTACGTAATTATAATACAGTTTCCTATTCCAGTAGCTGCTTTCCAATAACTTCCTGTGCAACTCTCTTCCGTTTGCCTGTTTCCCACCTGACTACAACTTGGAAGTCTTCAAGTCCAACATAAACAAATTCCTGATGAACCACCCCCCTTAAGTAAGACACTTTATCAAATCTCCATTACTAACGATTACTACGATATTGTCCGACTGATTATTGTACACGCAATAACTCTTATCCCCGAGCGGCTTCCTGGCCTTGATAAGTGGGGACTACCATGTAAAAAAATAAAAATAAAAATAACTACAAACTTATGGAACTCTCTTTCTGCTGACTGTTTTCCTCGTACTTATAATCTTGGTCTTTTCAAGACTAAAGTAAATAGGCATATTTTGTGTTTTCGATAATTATATTTTATTCTTGTAAGCTCCTTGCATCAAGTGGCTTCATGCTTTGCCTAGAGCGTTTTTACGCAAACAAAAATAACGAGAGAATAGAGAAACACTAACAAAAAAAGAAGAGATAATTCCTTTTCATTCAATTGCGAAGGCGATTTTATATTCTGTCATGGTAAGAAAGGGTAATGTGAAGACACAGCGGCCTAGAAAGAAAATGACCGCTAGGTTCTTAGAATGAGTCTAACAAGTTTTGTAAAAGATGTTTATGACAATAATTTCATGCGGACTGAAAAAATTAGCAATATCCCAACTTGCACGGAAGATAGCTAACAATTTCGAATGATTCAATTGGATTGCCAAAGAAGGTGTGAAATACATAACTTACGATGCGCATTAAACCGTTAATTCACAGTCAATTGAAGGTAGAAATGTTTAAAAGATGGATTTAGCGAAACAATTTTTCTACACTAACAATTATCTTTACATTTTATATGTGAAGTAAGTATTTCTATCATTTTTCAGTTTTTGCATAAAATTCGAACTCAGTGGCCATTTTTCTATGCATCTACACATTACCCTAACAAGTGCCTCCACATATATAACAGCAGTACTCTATCTTAGGGAGTATCTGGCTCTTATATAAATAGAGAATTGCATCAGAAGCTAGGTCGTTTCTGAGATGGTAGAATAATCCAATTGTTTTTTCCGGCAACATAAGCAACAGATTTGATAAAAAATGTTCCATTTCCGGTCTGTGATAAAAGTCAATTCTATGAGATTATGAAAGCAAGGGACTTTTTCAAGGAATGAGCAGTTGATATATTGATGATATACTCTAGTGCTATACGTTAATATATTTTTAACAAGTAATATGCTAATGACATTTTTAATGGCGCACATGTTTATAATATCGACGCCCCCCTCCCCGTCTAAAGTATTAGGAACTAGGGGGAAAAAAGAATAAGAAATATGACGTACGAAAAAAAAAAAAGAAGAAAAAAAAGGAAATGTAACACACACACACAAAAAAAAACTGGGGAGGAGTTTTTTAATCAAGGTGTGGCGGTGAACAGGAGCAAATTATCGGTTCGGCGGTAGGTTTTGCGGCGGTCTGCAGACAGTCTTAAGTTTGTAATGGTTGACGACAGTTACAGTTATAGTTGAGTAAAGTTGCGCGTTTGACAGTTAAATGCAAGTCGTAGCTCGGAGTAAATCGAGATGAGGTGATATAAATAAACGATAGAGAGAATTCAACAGACTTTTCACGGTATGGTGTCACACACGCACCCACAGTCCAACTGACACCAGCAAAATAGTTTCCTTTGGGCTGTTTTAATTATATATATATATATATATATATATATATATATATATATGTATATATATATATAAATATATATATATATATATATATATATATATATATATATATACTTATGAAGACGTGCGAATTCTCTCGTCAGTCGCCAATGTGAGTGACGATGCAGCAAAAAGGAAGACGAAAAAGAAGACTGTGGGATGGATATTAAACGTTCTAATGCAATTATTTTACTAGGATATATTCTCAAGTATATTTCTGATATTAGTTACTATCCACGTCGTAAATTATTTTCCAAGAAATAAAATCAATTTAATTGGTAATTAAATGGGACGACTTTGATTTAAAAAAAAAAAAATCAGAATTTTCAGTAATTACTGTTTAAATAACACAAACAACATCACATTAAATATGTTTCATCAAAATTGAAAATATTTTACAAATTTTTACCACATATGTGCAAATGACTCCACTGCCTAGTGGATGCCTTAGAAAAGGCAAAGGCTAAGGGAATAACTCCTTACAGAACTCTGGTTAAGAGTTCCGATAGGTGAATGGTGAAGCACTGCAACACCTTTCTGGCAACTCCATCAGCTGCACTCTTTCCGTATTGGCTTGCCTTGCCGTCGGATTCTGTCTGCAATGTGGAGAGGAGACCCTGATAACTGGACACACCTAGGCCTCCTTATCATCCACCCAGGCTTACATCCCGAGGTAACTCCAGTTTAGATTGTATAGCCACAGTAGACGCTGCAATGCATCAGACTAGATGCAGAACACCATTGTCCCACGAGACGGCAGATTGCCATCATCAAATATGCAAAAGGCAAAGTTCGTTATTATATACTCATCATAAACAAAACGCTGGATTTGGAAAAATCCTCAACTGATATCTTCCCGTAAAACGATAAGAATTTTTATTTAACTGTTCATTTATTACAATAAAAAAAATAATTTCTTTTAATATTATTTTAAACTAATTTCCAACCCCGTGTTGTTTAGATTCTTCGAATTTTGCCTTGAGTATTATTTTAACAAAATTTCAGTTGATGTAACCCCCGGCTTAATTCGGGTGTATCTTGTTGATCGGAAATCTTTATATTGAAATCGGTAAACATTCTGTCGCACTCGGGAATCTACACGGAAATTCGAACCGAACCCTTTATTTAATCCATGGGGATAGCATACCCGTAAGCCATGATTGGTTAGAAGTACTTTGTATTTTGAATGTAACACGTACTGAATACAATTGAAGGGACGAGAGCATGCTACCCTTGTAGACAGGGAGTTTAGTTCCAAATTCCTTCGCAAGGTTCATCTGAAGACAGTCGGAAATAATATTCACTAAACTGACTACTGTTATGATTAACAATGAATTATAAATGAATATTTCATTGCGATTATTAACAATGAATATCTTATTGCTATTTCTAATTACGCATATAATAATATCGCTATTATTAACAATAAATTTCCAACATATATTAAATTACTATTTTTAAGCAGAAATTAGGGAAGAATATTTTCTTACTATTCTTAACAAGTTATATAATATTGCTATTATGTTCATGAACAAATATTCCATCAGTATTATGAACAACAGATTTTTTATTAATATCATTGACACCAAATATATTAACACAGATTAACAGCGATTATTCTATTGGGAATATTAAACCGACTAATTTATTGCTATTATTAATACCGACTAATTTATTGCTATTATTAATACCGACTAATTTATTGCTATAAACATCACCAACGAATTTATTGTAATTATTAATACCGATTAATTTATTGTTATTATTAATACCAACTAATTTATTATTATTATTATTATTATTATTATTATTATTATTATTATTATTATTATTATTATTATTATTAATACCGACAACTTATTGCTATTATTAATACCGATTAATTTATTGCTATTAAAAATACGGACTAATTTATTGCTATTATTAATACCCACTAATTTATTGCTATTATTAATACACACTAATTTATTGCTATTATTAATACCGACTAATTTATTACTATTATAAATACCCACTAATTTATAATTATTATGACTACCGATTAAATTATTACTATTATAAATACCGATTAAATTATTACTATTATAAATACCGATTAAATTATTACTATTATAAATACCCACTAATTATTATTATGAATACCGACTAATTTATTACTATTATGAATACAAACTAATTTATTACTATTATGAATACCGACAAATTTATTGCTATTATGAATACCGACTAAATTATTGCTATTATGAATACCTACTAAATTATTACTATTATGAACACCGAGTAAATAATTACTATTCCGTATACCGACTTATTTATTACTTTTATAAATACCGACTAATTTATTGCTATTATAAATACCGACTAATTTATTGCTATTATTAACACCGAATAGTTTAATGCCCTTATTAATACCGACTAATTTACTGCTATTATGAATACCGAATAATTCATTGCTATTATTAATACCGACTAATTTATTGCTATTATGAATTCGAAATTATTCATAGCTATTATTAATACCGACTAATTTATTGCTATTATGAATACCGATTAATTGATTGCTAGTATTTATACCGATTAATTTGTTTCTTTTATTAATACAGAATTATTTATTGCTATTGTTAATACTGACTTTTTATTTCTATTATTAATACCGACAAATTTATTGCTATTATTAATACAGACTAATTAATTGCTATTATTAATATCTACTAATTTATTGCTATTATTTATAGCAACTAATGTATTAATACCGACTCATTTATAGCTATTATAAATACCGACTAATTTATTGCTATTATTAATCCCCACGAATTTATTGCTATAATGAATACCAACTATTTTATTACTATTATGAATACCGACTAATTTATAGCTATTATTAGTACCGAGTAATTTATTGCTATTATTAATAATTTTTTCATTGCTATTATCAATACCGACAAATTAATTGATATTATTAATAGCGACTAATTTATTGCTATTAAAAATACTGACTAATTCATTGTTATCATTAATACATACTAATTTATTACCATTATTAATACCGACTAAATTATTGCTATCATCAATACCGACTAATTTATTGCTATCATCAATACCAACTAATTTATTACTATTATTAATACCAATTAATTTTTCCTATTATTAATACTAACTAATTTATTTCTATTATAAATACCGACTAATTTGTTGCTATTAATAATACTGACTAATTTATTGCTATTATGAATACCGACTAATTTATTACTATTATGAATACCCACTAAATTATTACTATTATTAATACTTACTAATTTATTGCTATTTTGAATACCGATCAATTTATAGCTGTTATTAATACCGACTAATTTATTGCTATTAAGAATAACTCATAATTTATTGCTATTATGAATACCGATTAATTGATTTCTATTATTAATACCGATTAATTTATTCCTCTTATTAATACCGATTAATTTATTGCTATTATGAATACCGACTAATTTGTTGCTTTTATTAATACCGAATAATTTATTGCTATTGTTAATACTGACTTATTTATCACTATTATTAATACCGACTAATTTATTGCTATTATTAACACCGATTAATTTGTAGCTATTATTAATACCGACTAATTTATTGCTATTATGAATACCGACTAATTTATTGCTATTATTAATACCAACTAATTATTATTATTAATACCGACTAATTTATTGCTATTATGAATACCGATTAATTTATAGCTATTATTAATAGCGACTAATTTATTACTATTATTAATACCGACTAATTTATTGGTATTATTTATACGGACTAATCTTTTGCTATTATGAATACTGACTAATTTAATACCATTATTAATACCGACTAATGTATTTCTATTATTCTTACCCACTAATTCATTGCTATTATGAATACCGATTAATGTATAGCTATTATTAATACCAACTAATTTATTGCTATTATTAATAGCGAATAATTCATTGCTATTATTAATTCCGACTAATTTATTGCCATTATGAATATAGACTAATTTATTGCTATTATTAATACTGACTGATATTTTGCTTTCATTTATACCGACTAATTCATTGCGATTATTAATACTGACTAATTTATTACTATTATTAATACCGACTAATTTATTGCTATTATTAATACCGACTAATTATTGCTACTATTAACTACACATATTGTATTGCTGTTTTTCCGATGTATTTTTTGCAGATTTTTATAACAGATTAACAACGTATATTGTGTTGCCATTGTTAACACCGAATTAACACCAAATATCCTATTGCTATTAAACATATATATATATATATATATATATATATATATATATATATATATATATATATATATATATATATATATATATATCATAATATATATATATATATATATATCATAATATATATATATATATCATAATATATTACTCCTAAGAAGAACTAATTAACAGTTGTTGTTCTATTGCTATTCTCTAAACTTATTCATTTTGTTGAAATATTTAAGGAAAAACGGTTAACCAGGATCTATTTTGATATTTTGTTCTTTGATTATTATTTTCCCTATGCTAGGGGCTAAATGGTAGAAGCCTTTTCTTTGCGTGATAGTATTCGTGTTTAATATTAGTGCTGATTCTAAAAGTCTTCTTTTAGCTCTATCTATCACGTATTTTAGAGAAAGAGAGATATATAGAGAGAGAGAGAGAGAGTACATATTTATTTAACGCATTTTTTAAAAGTGTATATATATATATATATATATATATATATATATATATATATATATATATATATATATATATATATATATATATATATAGACATTGAACAACCCAACCTTCCCATACGCACACATATATTTGTCCTTCCCGACATGGGTAGGATTCAAAAACTGTTATCTTTTTCGTATGATCTATGACTTTTTCTTTTCTTGCATTTTTACTTCAATATCCTGAAGATGTCCTCTGAAATAAGGACGAAACGTTGATTATTTTAATAATTTCATTCGGTTTTTCTATTTTTCTCAAAACATACATACATATATATATATATATGTGTGTATATATGTATCTATATATATGTATATCTGTATATATATATGTATATATATGTATATATATATATGTATATATACATATATATATCTATATATATGTATACATACCTATATATATGTATATATATGCATATATATATGTATATATGTATATATCTATGTATATAAAAATGTAATTTTGGTTCATTAAAAGTGAATAAAACCATATTTTTACGTTACCAATTTAATTGAAATTTTCAGAAAATCTATCTGTAAAGTCAATGAATGTTTGCATGTTATTAAAATAATTTTACATTGCGAATTATAAAAATATTAATTAAAATATAAATATTTTTCGAAGTCTTTTTTGCGAGACTGCCCAATAATATTTCTGGTAACTTCCGTTTCAACTACTCTCGAATTACAAGATAAGTAAAAAAAAAAAGTTACTCATGCAGACTGATCCGTGCTGAAATAATAACGTTATTATTAAAAAAGACATTCTTAACATGGGGAAGGGAGGGTGTTTTGTACCTATTCTGTACTTTAACCTTACAATTGAATAAAAACATATAAAACTTTAATTAAACGCGGAAATACGCGGATCACTCTCTGCATTAGCACAAAAAAATCCCATATTTTAAAAATTTAAATTAATTTATGTACTTACCAATTTTAAAATTTTAAATACCTTTATTTATGTTAAGGCTTTTCACTCATGAAACATTACGTTTTAATTGTTTAGTTTCTTTTCTTTTTTTGTTTACATAAAAAAGTTTGTTTTAACTTTTTCTAAACTGCTTCATTTTTACGACATGCCTCAACGTATTATCAACACCCTAACCTCCCCATGTTAAAAAAACACGCCCTTCCATAAACCTCGAAAGCCGTTCTTTATATGGGGAGATTGGGGGGTGTTCATTCCGAAAGCCGTTTTAACATATGGAAGTTAAGGTGTTTATAATATGCTGGGGCGAGTCGTAAAATTAACGAAGTTGCTATCTATTATTTATTGTAAAAATTGCTTGAAATTTATTTATTTGACAAAAAAAAAATTACAATTTGGTACTCCTTGGGTGTTGAGTTCCATGGCGAACAGCAGAAAAAAATAATAGTCTCTCTCTTAGTCCCCACCCACACCCCGCACGTAACATCTTTTATTTACTGACGTTGCCGTAACTAAACGATTATTTGTCACATTTACAAACATTTATTTATTTATCTATTTATTTTGAAAAAAAGTTTTACTTTTTATGAATATTAAAAGAAAAATTGGTACTCATGCAGAGAGTGATCCGCGTTGAAATAATAACGTTATATTTTAAAAAGCCATTCTTAACATGGGGAGGGGAGGGTGTTTTGTACCTATTCTGTACTTTAACCTTGCAATTG
>NC_136487.1:18701784-18719284 GCF_053919585.1 Euprymna scolopes
ACGTAATGTGTGGGGGAAAAGAAAAAAATGGGCGAAAGCGATTAAAATAAAGTAACGTTATATTACTCGAAGAACCTAGAGGCTAATCACGCTCCCTCCGTTTGCAGACAGAATGGCTTCTCAACCGAAGTGAACAGTTTCCAATATATATATATATATATATATATATATATATATATATATATATATATATATATATATAAGTGAAAGTGTCTGTCTGTCTGTCTGTGTGTCTGTGTGTGTACATTTCCCTACGCAATAACTCTGTCAATTTTAAGGCTACAGACTCGAAATTTAATATACAGGGTACTGAAGTTTGGGGAAATCGATATGATCGGCTTTCTGCCAGAAATTTGGCGATTAAGGGGACACAGTTCAAAGATTTGACCTTTGAGAACTCTACCAAACTCCTCCAACAATTTTTGGTCTACACACTTGAAATTTTAGATATAAGTTCCTTAGACATGGATCTAACTTAATAACTTTATTTGAGCCCAAAAGAATAAATGTTAAGGGGTCATAATAGGGATCAATGTTAAAAAAATTGACCTTTTTGTGCTCAGCATACACCTCCAAACACCCGGGCAACGCCGGGCACCCATACTAGGATATATATATATATATATATATATATATATATATATATATACATATATATATATATATACATATATATACATATACATATATATATATATTTATATATATATATATAAAAGTGAAAGTGTCTGTGTCTGTGTCTGTGAGTCTGTGTACATTTCCCTACGCAATAACTCTGTCAATTTTTAGTCTACAGACTCGAAATTTGATATACAAGTTACTGAGATTTGGGAAAATCGATGTGATCGGCTTTTGGCCAGAAATTCGACAATTCCGACAATTTGGGGTCTACGCACTTGAAATTTTAGATATAGGTTCCTTGGACATGGATATAACTTAATAACTTGATTTGAGCCCAAAACAATAAATTTTAATGGGTAATAATAGGGGTCAAAGTTAAAAAAAAAAATTGACCTCTGCAGTCTCTTCCAAATTACTCAGACAATTTCTGGTCTAATTATTTGAAATTTTACATAAAGGGTATTCAGAGATAGGGTAAGCTTTTTCATCAGTTTGGGTCGAAAATTTTTAGTTACCAATATATAAATGTATGTATGTATGTTTGTTTGCATGTCTGCCTTAAACTTTCAATAGAGGCGACGGATTTTACCAAGATCAGTATCGTTTTAAATTTCGATCTTTCATACGACCAATATCGAAAAATTGGCTAAAAACATTAATATCTTCCCCTCCAACTAGGCACTCTTCTACAGGGTGGGGTGGGGGGCCACTTTTTTCGCCGATATTTTTTAAGTTATCCTCTCCTTTAGATTGTCTAGCTTTAATTTAAAAAAAATGTCGCTTCCGGTCTGGCGGTGGTCAGCATAAACGTTAGGTTTTTACCCCGTTCTTTTCCTTCTTTGCGGTACGGGTTCGAGCCTGCCTTCCTACTACCACTTTTTTTTTTTTGCTCAACATACACATCCAACCACCCAGGAAACGCCGGGCTGAAATGCTAGTATATATATATACATATACATATATATATATATATATATATATATATATATATATATATATATATATATATATATATATATATATATATTGGACTTTTCTGGGTATTCCTTTTCATTTTGTCTATGAATTTATGCTTTTCTTTCAAGTTTTTTCATTTCTCGACTGTTTTCATTGAGACCCGACATTGTTTGAGATTGGATGAGGATCAAAGAATGTTCCACAATTTCAATACATTTTTTGTTATCGAAATCGGATAAATCGCCCATTTTTCAATAAAATCGATCGACTGTCAGCCCCTGTTGGAGGCACATTGCGTGACTTGAACCACCATACATTGTAGTTTACATTGTACTGTAGAGAACCTACTGTGGATTTTATGAAAAATATTTTTATATAATGATTTGAATCAAAAGTGAATATCGTGGTTCAGTTGTGCTTTAAACAGAAACGTCCCCCTTCATCATCCTTCACAAACTCTCTGCCTTCCTTGAATCTCTTATGCCACTCAAAAACTGATGCTCGCTTCCTGCACAATGGCCCAAAAGGAGTCTGAAATATTCCATAGTTTCTGCTACATTTTTCAAGTTTGAAACAAAATTTTATTACATATCGTTCTTCTTAAGTATCCTCACGTCCAGATTGCAATTTTGAAATTTACCAGCTGTGATAATCAAGCGTTAGTAGAGTGTATTCCAATTCTTGCTGTGGCTGTTCATTTAAACCTGAAATCATAAAAAATGGCCAGTCATCTCATTATATGTATAACAATAACATACTGAATTTTCAAGAATTTGGACAATTTTATATATATATATATATATATATATATATATATATATATATATGGAAGTTTTAAAAACCAAAAACAATGTGAAGAAAGACCGGAATCATGAAAGTAAAGAAAAGAAAAACAAACAAAAAAGTAGACGGGTAGGTTTGAATAGAGAAATGTCTAACTGTTTATTCGTCTATCATTCCTCACCTCAGTGTATAACTATTTTATAACCAAGTTGCTGGTATGTCCGGTGTATATAAAGTCCGTTGGTGGTATGGAACTTTGATTAATTTCGGGAGAGAAGGGACCTCCCCTTTTCAAAATAGAAAACAAAAGTATATTATACTTTTGTTTTCTACTTTTCTGTTTGGTTATAAAATGATTATACATTGATGTGAGGAATGATAGACGAATAAACAGTTAGACATTTCTCTACTCAAACATACCTGTCTACTTTTGTTTGTTTTTCTTTTCTTTACTTTCATGATTCCGGTCTTTATTCGCATTGTTTTTGGCTTTTAAAACGTCCATATATTTCTTTACCAACAATGCTTTAAGCAAATTACTACCTACTCTTATATATATATATATATATATATATATATATATATATATATATATATATATATATTAGTCATTAGTAATATAGAAGTAGGAACTCCTTCTTTCGAAGTGGCAAATGGGACTTGTTCGGCCGAAAATAATTTTAAGGTTGCTCCTTGTGGAGCACCCTTATGTAAAACTTGTAATATTCTCATAACATCTAAAGAATATAAGTCAAATGTGACTAATAAAATTTACTATGTTGTAAATCATTCTAAAGAAAATTTGTCATGTAGGTCCCAAAATTTGGTCTACCTGTTGTCCTGTAAAAACTGTAATTTACAATACGTAGGAGAAACTGTAATGCCTCTAAATAAACGAATGAATTTGCATAGGACTAGCACTAAGGGATGTATTCATGTTGTTAAACATTTTAAAGAAACCTGTAGTCAGTCGTCTTTTTCCGTGCAAATAATTGAAAAATTTAAATGTAATGGATATAATAGTCTAGGTAATGTAGATAACGATATCCTAAGGATGCGTCAGGATAAGGAAGACGATATAATTAAAAAAAATGCGAGTAATTTACCCATATGGGTTGAATAGTAAAGTTAAAAAAAATAACCTACAAGATTCTGAAATTATAGGTAGATTATATCCAGCTTTGCCTCGCTACGGTATTAGAGATAGAACTCATGTTAATAGAAATAATAGAAAATCAGTTATTTCATGTGAGGATTTTTTTAGTAAAATTAAAGATATAATTATTAATAAAATTTATGAGTCGTTCAATTATATAAGAAAATTGCTTAATCAAACAAAAAAGAAAGTTTTAAAGGAAATAGCATCTAAAATATTATTACAACCGGATATGATATATAAGAAGGACTATTTCATTCAATGGTATGAATATATTCTAGATATAATTGACACTAAATTATATAAGCCACCAGGGAACGATATAAAAAAGAAACCTAAAAATGTTTGTGTAGTTTTGTATGAAAATAAAGGTTTTGATGATGTAAATTTACCTAAAATATTTAATAAACAAAAAAATATTCAATTACTACCAAATGAGTTCCAGAAAAAAGATCAAAAACCAATAGTTACATATAAACTAGGGCCAACAATACGCAATAAGATTTTTAATTATAAGAAAACGGTAGAACATATAAATATAAAAGATAATAATATAAATATTCCAGAATGTGAATGTAATTCCTCTCCGTTCTGTAATAATGAGATAAAACATGTAATTACAGGAGATTTAAATATAGTAAATAATCCTAAATTAAGAAAACTACTTAGTAAGGGTCCAAATTATAGAGAACCTAAATGCCTAAATTACACTAAATGCGTTAAAGAAGTTACTAAAGCACTAGAAGGTTTTATTATGTCTATGGTAAAGAAATATAAATTAGCACAGTCTACGTTTGATGCATGGAAAAATAGTATAATTGAATGCGTAAATAAAAAGGTTAAACATATAAAACAATTTAAACGCCCTAGAAAAACCAATCCTCTTTTAAAAAATTCAGAAATACGGGAAGAACTTAAAATACTTCAAGAAAAGTTCGTAATAGTTCCGATTGATAAAGCGGCAAACAATATAGCCTTTATATGTAAAAAATATTATATACAACGGTTATTGATAGAAGTAGGACTTATAGGAAACGATTCGGATACTTATAAAGTAAGTAATAGTAATTTAGATAGTATTATTTTGAATAATAGTATTATTAATGAAAAAGTAGGATTAAAGTTAGAAGATAAACACAAAAATCTTCCATGTATGTATTGGATACCTAAAATGCATAAAAATCCAGTTGGGGCTAGATTTATTGTAGGTTCAAAGACGTGCATCACTAAACCTCTAAGTAAAGCTATATCTAAAATATTTAAATTAATTATAAATCAAATAAATAATTTTCACCTGAAAAGTAAATTCTATATTAATATAAATCTATTTTGGGTAGTAAATAATTCCAAACCAGTGAAAGAAAAATTAGATAAAATAAATTCCAGAATAAAAGCAAAATCTATAGCTACTTATGATTTTAGTACGCTATATACTAAAATTCCGCACGAAAAACTTATAAAAGAATTAAATGATACTGTAGATTTGGCTTTTCAAGGTGGAAAAGGTAAATATATAGACTTTTCAAACTCTAATGCTTTCTGGTGTAAAAATAAAAATAGCAAAACTAGTATTTCTAAAGGTATTTTAAAAATGCTTGTAAGCCATCTTATTAAAGAATGCTATTTTCAAATAGGAAATAAAATATTACTCCAAACGATAGGTATCCCAATGGGATTGGATCCGGCACCATTTTGGGCAAATTTGTATTTACATAGACTCGAGTATATATATATGTCATCATTATTAAAAACAGATATATCTAAAACATATAACTTTCATGGGTGTAGGAGATTTATAGATGACCTTATATGCATAAACGATAATGATGAATTCGAAAAAAATAAACATCTTATATATCCAAACGAACTAAAATTAAATTGTGAACATAGAGGACAACAGGCTACATTTCTGGATTTAGATATAAAAATTGAGGATGGAATTTTTCTTTATAAAATATTTGATAAAAGAAACGCTTTCCCCTTTAAAATAGTACGTATGCCCCATAAGGATAGCACCTGCCCCGTTTTTGTGTTTTATGGAACCATTATGTCAGAGTTTTTGAGAATAGCTCGTGTTACTCTAAAATTAACAGATTTTATACCACCAGTTTCTAGCTTAGTAATAAGGATGATAAAACAAGGTGGAGATAAAAATAAAATATTTAAACAGTTAAACAAAGCATTTGTTCGTTATCCTGATGCTTTTGAATCGTTTAAGATAAACCAGATTATATTGATAAAGGAAATCCAAAACTATATTAGCAATGTATAAATGTATTTATAATTACATATAATAAATTTATATAGTTAATAAAAAAAAAAAAAAATGTATATATGTAAAAATAAAATATTTTTAACCTTTATATATCTAATTTTAAATAAATAAGAATGTAAATATACAAACTACTAACTATAGTGGGGGTGATAAGTAGTTAAATGGATTAATCCAAATCTTATAAATACAAGAATGATAAATTAAAAAATTAAAAAATGTATCCATTTTAAATGTGGAAATTGATGAATCGCACAGGTAAGAAATTCATTTTTATACTATGAAAAGGTTAGTAATTACAATTAAGAATAGGAAATTGGGGAAAAAAAATTTTTGTAACTTGTCTTCTTCCTAAGATTAAGGGTGGTGGTGTTTGATCAACACTACTGGGGAGCCATGATGTAATACACTGTTTTGTTTTTAAATCCCCGAAACAGTGTTTCATGGTAAACAACTGATGATCCCTTAAAAAATATAAAAATTGGTATTATAGTAAATTTGAGAGTTGATGCAGTGATTGCAGGTGATTAAATGACTTACTGACTAGATGTTTTTTTTGATGAATGATAAAAAATAATTTTTTGTGTGGTTTCAAATGTTAAAAACTTCAAAGACTATATATATATATATATATATATATATATTAAACACGTGTATTTGTCGACTTACATATATACACACACGTTTATATACACGTTTGCGCGTGAGTGTGTGTCTGTATGTATGATATGTAAGTGTGACGGTGTTGCCTCAAATATGCCCAGCGTCTATCGATATGCGCACCAACCTGACCAGTGGGTTTCTCTATCGAAAGTCTCGATTCCCTTCCGATAAAAAAAAAACCGACCCCCTCCTCGTAATGTTTATGTTTATTTTGTGACTGGGGGTAAATCAAGTTTTACGAGGGAGAGGGGTCTGATTTTTTTTTTCTAAGAGGCTAGGTTTAGGATCTCTTGTTTAGGACATCGTTATCATGATATTCGCCACCCAGAGTTACTAAGGATGTAAGTGCGATGAGGAAAATGAAACCCCGATTTTTTTTAAACCCCTAAGATATTCTGAGGTCACCCAGTGCATGGGAAACTGTTGGAGTCGTATGTTACTTCAGCATCATGTAAATTATTATTTGTTTCTTCTGAAGAACCTACTTATTATTTAAAATACATTTTGAGTGTTGAATGTTACCTAGACACGCGGCGTTGCCCGGGTAGAAATAAAAACATCACCAGAACACGCTTTGTTTGCCAGCCTCTTTCCATACCATTCGCTCATGTATGGAATATTGTTGTTACATTTGGGATGATACATAAGCTACTTGTCTATCAATCCTGGACAGGGTCCAAAAGGGAGTCACCGACCTAATAGATCCCAAACTGTTAGCTAGTCTTCAACCTTTATCCCACCGACGAAATGTTGCATCTCTCTGCCTGTTTTACAAGTATTTTAATGGTAGGTGCTCTGACGAATTACAAGCCTTTGTATCCCCTCGACGTACCCTAACCCCAGACAAGCCCGACAAGCAGCAAAAATCCCACCCTACACAGTAGAGATCCCCAAATGACAGAAAGACTTCTTTAATAGTTTCTCTCGCAAGGACAGCTAGATTTTGGAATTCCCTTCCGGGTTTCTGCTTCCCTGTCTGTACTGACATGCAAAAGTTCAAATGTAATGGAAACAAACATCTTGCTGCTCAACTCCCTACACAGTGTCTCTGCAATTTATGTTCTAGATAATAGCCCCTATATCAAAGTTGCACTGTGCCTTCTTTGGGGTGAAAATACAAAAAAAGGAAAAGAACCACAACTTTTCATGGTAGGTGCACGACGGAGTTCTAATCTCTTATCCCCTTGCAAAACATTCACATCTTATAGCTATAACTACAGCAAAGTACGCATAAAGAATTTCTATTTATGCGTACATCAAACCAACCGACCTTCCATGAACAAAGTTTCTTTCCAAGAAATTTCATTCTTAACAACAAAACAACTTACTTCCCAACTTACTTCAACGTGATCGTATTTAAGTCCAATTTTAACAAATACTTGTTGAGTCGTTCTCATATCGTTGCCTGCCTCTCGTCATGTTGTTCATCGTCCAACTGACAATCTCTTTGATTCTTTATTCTCAAGTGCCCCCCCCCCAACATCGATAAGCGATGACTCATTAGCAAACAAAAAACAGTTGGTGGTGCCATTGTGTTAGTATTTTATATGGAGTTTCCGTTATGGTACGAGGTGCCTTCAATACGTTTCCAGACTTTTTTTTAGAATGAGCACTTTTATTGATAGTACACATATGAAACTCTAACCCCTTCGCAGTAATCTTCTTCGTCTGCAATACACCATTCCAACAACTTCTGAAAGACCCCATGGAAGTCCTCTTGTGTGAGGGTGTCAATGGTCCTCGTCACACTCGCTTTTATATCCTCGATTGTCTCATAACGATAACCTCTAAAGTTTTCTTGAGCTTAGAGAATAACCAAAAGTCACAGGGAACAGGGTCTAGACTATAAGAAGTGTGAGAAACTGTCTTGATGCCCATCATGATCAAATAGTCTGTGAAAAGGATGGAGTTGTGGCCTTTTCCAAGTTTAAAACAGAATTTTATTTCATATCTTTCTTTTAAAGTGTCCAGATTGCATTTTTTGGAATTCACGAGGCTGTGACAATTAGTCTTTAGTATGGTGTATTCCAAATCCTGTTGCGGTTGTTCTTTTGCATATGAAATCATAAAAAATTGGCTCTTCATTGCATAGGATGCATAGCAATAACATATTTCAAGAATCTACGACAATTTTGAATGTCTGTACAAAAAGGTTTGGAAACTTATTGAAAGCACTTCGTATGTGTATTCTATGATATAATATCTGTATGCAGAAAAAACATTAATTTGTTTTCATATGATGATTGAACAAATGATTACAAAATTTATGTGAACGAGATTTTCCGTAGACGTGGCCATTATGTTTGTGTCTATATTAAGTTATTTGAAAACAAAGTAAATATTAGGATTGCAATCTCGAAGGGGGATATCCTCTTTTTTTTCCTCTAGTCTCTTTCACTCAGAAGAAATGTTGTTACCCGTTTTCTACTGTTGTATCCATGAGGTAGATAATCGACTAAGCTGAAACCCTGGTAAAACATTCACACCAAGAACTCGCCTTGCTACAATAACAGCAATTAATTTTCACTTTTCTCGTTTATATATACATATATATATATATATATATATATATATATATATATATATATATATATATATATATTTGGTTAAACTGGTAATTTAGTAAAAACCTGAAGAGAGTGCTCAATACTATTGCAGAGCAAATATGTGTTTTATTTTTTTATTTCCGTTTTATCTGTTTGGTTACATGTTTCGGATGTTGGACCGTGTTTACGATCTAACAGCCTCGTCAGACCTTACAGAAAAGTTAGAATACTAACCAACCATTTCGGTAAGGTCTGACGAGGCTGTTAGATCGTAAACACGGTCCAACATCCGAAACATATGTAACCAAACAGATAAAACGGCAATAAAAAATAAAACATATATATATATATACACACCGTGTTTGAATATATGATTAAGTGACAGTATTAGTCATTTAGAACTGCTTTAAAGTTTCAAAACATTATTACAGTTTATAGATCACCATCTTAGCTATATTGTGAATTAATTTTTCAATTTTCGTTCAGTAAAACAAAAGTTATGATAAATTTTCTGGTGTTCAAAATTGTAAAAATACGTAAGGAGGTGAGCGACGTTTTTTATGGCTGGTTTTTATATAGATAGATAGATAGATAGATAGATTAGTTAGGTTCGGGTATATTCTTAACATGGACTAAAAACCAATAAAACCACGTCGCTTCAGCGACTACTGTTGCTACTAATTCACTAATGAAAGCATGAAAGGGAGATAATTTGGGGGTGGGGGCGGATTATGAAAGCAGACGAGTGCCGCACATTGTTATTAAATGTGTTTATGGGGGCAAAAAATAAGACTGAAATTAAACAAAGAACAAGTGAATTTATTGGAAGTCTGAAAATCATGGATTATAGAAAAATGCGAGCATGAAAAGTAATATTGTTAAGCTTAAACATGGAAAAATAAAGAACTAGTGGACACGTTGTTAAAACTGGAAAAGAAAAGGACAAAATATTCTAGTAAAAAATATAAATTCATAACATTATATAATCAATTCTAATGCTGCAATATTTTAAAGTCTAAATTTATTAAATTTTTACTAGAATATCTTGTTTTCTTTTCCAGTTTTGACAACAAGTCCTTTATTTTTTCCTTGTTTAAGCTTAACCATATTACTTTTCATACTCGCATTTTTCTGGGTCGATGGGTAGAACTGCCGACTGTCAACGCGATGGTCCTAGGTTCAATCCTCGGCCTGGGAGAGGTGCTAGTCTAGCAGCACTGATGAGTTGTGATACAACGAAACAGTACTGTATGTCGATGACTACAAATATACATATGTAAACATTGTAAAGAGTCTACACACACACACACACAATATATATATATACATACATATATATATATATATATATATATATATATATATCTTGGCTTGAGAAAGGTGCTAGTCTAGCGGCACTGATGAGTTGTGATACAACGAAACAGTACTGTATGTCGATGACTACATATATATATATATATATATATATATATATATATATATATATACTCTTTACAATGTTTACAAAATTTTATTTATAGAAAACTCTCTCTCGGTATAAGGCACTTTTTACGAAATATTGGTTTTTAGTCCATGTTAACAATATACCCGAACCTAACTAATCTCTCTCTCTCTCTCTCTCTCTCTCTATATATATATATATATATATATATATATATATATATATAAACTACTTCATTTACTCACGTAAAATTAATATACGAAAGTATAAATTTATGCGTGAACTTTAAGTATTTACTTCAAAAGTGCTCAATACGTAGGTAGAGCTAGTTAGTTAGTTATAAAATATATATGGCGATTAGGCTACACTGAATATTCCGCGTTTCATCCACTCTAGGATTCTTCAGGCTTATGCGCGAATTTTGTGCTTGTCTGTCCTTTTTATACACGCACCTTCTATTCAGAGTAGCTTAATCGCCATATATATTTTATAACTAACTAACTAACTAACTAACTAACTATATATATATATATATATATATATATATATATATATATATATAGTCTCCCGTTAAACACGGTCCTAAATAGTTATTCCTTACGTTCCAAGTGGCAATATGCCCCGTTTTTAGAGAACAATAGTAAAAAAAGGTAAATAAATACTTGTTACATATTCACTAACGTTTATCTTTTTCGTAATGATATAAAAAGCCGTCTTTTTTGTAATAGCACACAATAAGCATAAATGAAAGACGCACCGTTTGAACTGTAACCTCTAACCGCCGATTCAAAGGATCCTCGCATTAGATGTATAACACTAAAACGACGAAGCAATAAAAAGATGGCGAACGTATGATAGTTGGTCGTTATTAACGGAGCATTGGGAATAAGAACAAAAAGAACAGAAAATGCAGTCGAAACAGCGAATATTGCCATAGATTATCTTACCAGATTTTAATGCATCTAATATGACAGGCAATCCTTATTCCCTCAAATATTATAGCGAAAACAGCTGTGATTTACGTATTTAAAGAACTGCATAAAACGCCGACAATCTTATAAATGCATTCTATCATGTAGATAAAAAAACGGCTTCATTTGTTTTTAGGTTTAACAGCATGTCAATCCCTTTACCGATTCTGTTCTAAATTCCTGATTTTTTATACAAAAGAGTCACCACTTATCAAGGCCCGAAGAGCACTTGAGGATAAAGGTTAATGAATATAAGATAGTGTAGTTATCATTAATGGTGTAGATTGGTGAGAATTTGATAATTTAAGAGGACAGCTCAACAAGAACTTGTTTACATTGGATTTACGAAGAAATATATATATATATATATATATATATATATCTATATATATATATATATATATATATATATATATATATATATATATATAACTTGAGTTTCTTTCAGCTATAATCGAAAGTAAAACCAAAAATTACGAAAAATTCTTGGTAAAATTATTTATAAAGAAATAGATGACTTGCGTGCCATCAGCTATAATCGAAACCGAAACCGAAACCGAAACTAAAACTTATGAAGAATTCTTGGTAAAATCATTTATTACAAGAAGTGGAAGGTCATAACAATTAAACGACAGTCACTCGGAAGAAAAAAGATTTAAGTAAATATAATGCAATTGAAATGTTGTTTTTAATAAATTTCCCAATATTAAGATTTTGTATAGTTGTTGCACAACCCGGAGTCCAGGACACTCGCAGCACCTTGAATATCAAAATTGGATGATGATGATGATGATGATGACAGCTACTTGTATAAGTCAAATATTACAGCCATTATAGTTTCCCACGGTCTGATAGAGGAGATGTGACCAGTGTTGGGGCCAATCCGAGTTCGGTATTACGAACCTTTTTGTACTGTCACCTGTTTGTTTTTGTAACATGGACGTACCGCTTATCAATACCCAAAAGCTACTCGAGAAGTTTATGAGTGTCAGGTTTTTAGCGAAACAAAACCATAATGATCGGTAGTGATAGAAATTGCGCAGAATTTGATTATTTAAGAGGATGACTCAGCAAGAACTTGTTTACATTGGACTTGAAAATGACCATGTTATAGTCAACTGGAAAACAGTATAGAGTTCCACATGCAGGAAGTTCTAAGAAAGAAACTTTGTTTATGGAATTTTAAATTAAGCTTCGGCACAGACACAGAGCAAGGGAAATTATTGATAGTTGTTGTAGCTAGATGAGGGCTTGTTGTGAATATTTTGCAAGGGAACAATAGATTAAATCTCATTTGAATAAAGCAGAGATAAACCAGCAATTGTATCTTTATGTGAAAAAGCGGTTGTAAGAAGGAGAAAAGGACATCATCCACTAGATTTCGAAGCCGGTTTTGAATCCTGTCAAGACAGGAAACGGTGCTCTGAGCAGACCCTCCCACAGATGTGCCAACAGTACTCCATTTCAGGACGTATTTGGCTCTTATATATAAATAGATACATATAATGTTACCAGATGGGCAGAAGAGAAAAAATTGTCCCGAACAAAATTAGGCATTACTCATTGCTTCGATAATTATTAAAAGACAATCCTATTTTCTTTCATTTAATTTTTATTTGTGACATTCTACTTCGAGTATTTAATATAATTATATATATATTCTAGCTTCACAGACAACAACGGTCATATTTATCGACAAATTCCGTTTTTATCAGAATAAAGACGACCGTATCGAAATTTTTTATTTGCTTACGTTCTCGATTTGATAGAATATCTAAATCGGAATAATGCACAGGACTACTATCTGGGACATAATACTATGTAGGGAGTTGAGCAGCAAGATGTCTGTTTACATTACATTTGAACTTCTGCATACCAGTATCGCCAGGAAAGCAGGATCCCGGAAGGGAATTCCAATGTCTAGCAATCCTAGGGGAAGAAAACTATTAGAGTACAAAGCTTTATAGCATTAGGGGATTTCTACTGTGTAGAGGTGGGATTCTGCTGTTTATCGGGGAGTATTTACACTGAGAGGGTACAAGGGTTTATAATTCGCCGAAGCATCTGCCATTAAAATACTTGTAATATAGGCAGAGGAATGCAACATTTCGTTGATCCTGAAACTATGTTTTGCTATGCTTTTGTTTCGGTTTCGATTCTAGCTGATGCCACTCAAATCATATTTCTTTTTACTTTTGAAATCATGACTATATATTAGTTACAATAAACTAATTGACCCTATAATAATAAACAGTAAACTAATTGAATCTATAATAATAAATACGAAATCTGCGTAAATTAAAATATCATATTTAAGCGTATTTTACGACCGGGCAACGCCAGGCGCCCCTGCTAATATAACTTAAAGCGTTTCCTTACTTTCGTTTTCCTTTACTTTGTAAAAACTTTATACATTGATATGTTTGCTCTTTTTCGTTTTTTTTTTTAAATTAAATCTTTTAAAAATATATTCTTATTACCTCTCAAAATGCACAGTGCCACTTGGATGTAAATGGCTACGATTTGGGACCAAATCTACAGAAAGACTATGTAGAGAGTTTATTAACGAGATGTCTGTTCACACTACACTTGAACATATATATATATATATATATATATATATATATATATATATATATATATATATATATATATATATATATATATACCCCTGAAGCAGTGTGTTTGATACAAGGCGACACACGATATATATTCAAGAAGTCAAGACTAAGTTTACAAGCCAAAGCTTCTGTAAACTTAAAATGTAAAAAGTATATATATATGATATATATTTAGCTTTTTATTAGGTTAGGATTACTAAGTTTATATATAATATATAATTTCCTAGTTTTGTTGTATTGGGCTTTTTATTAGGTTAGGATTACTAAGTTTATATATATATATATATATATATATATATATATATATATATATATATATATATATATAATTAGTAATCATAACCTAACAAAAAATAGGAAATTGAGACTGTAATAGAAGAACACAATTAAAGACTGTAAATTACGATTTACAAGAATGTATTGTTCGATTGTTTTGTGACTACACAAAAAGAAATATTAAAGAAAAAGGATGCATTCTTTAAAACTCTACGGATTAAGGAAATATGAAAATTTCATTTTGAGTATCCTGTGGAACAATAAATTCTTGTAAATTATAATTTACAGTCTTTAATAGTGTTATATATATATATATATATATATATATATATATATATATATATATATATATAATTTTGCATGACAATAATCTTCGTAATGAGAAGAAATGGTAGGAGGTGTCGATTACATGAAACATATAAGTTGTCCAAAATGATGTTTTATCAGTGTTTTTTAAGGTAAACATCTAAAGAATATGTGACTAAATATGCAGGAATAACATAATTGTTCACAATTTTGCAAACTTTTAAGTTGCAGTATGAAACAATTTGCAATGAATACCTTTTGAAAAATAATAAATAACCAACTGAAAAAACTTGATTTTTGAACTAGGAGAATTATTATACTACACTATATATATATATATATATGTGTGTGTGTTTGTTCGTGTGTGTGTGTGTGTGTGTGTGTGTGTGTGTGTGTGTGTGTGTGTGATGTTGAATATTATTCTTGATTTAGCGTTGTGTAAATCAAAACTTATTGGAGTCAAATGAAATATTCCCAGTTACCTACACATTTGACAAAAGGCGACACACTTGTTCAGGTAGAACCGCCCTTTACCCCCATCCCCTATCCATATACATGCCCGTACTAATCGTTTAGTAGTGATGAGAGATACATTTGATAATTACATTGTAAGGTTGTTTTTTTCCTCCTTCCTTGGCACTTAAAACGCCGTCTATACAACCGTGTCATGGATATGTTGTCGCAGTAAACAGGCGATGTTTTGTGAGTTGTTTTCTCTGACGGCACCCCGCGGCACCAGCCCTAGAACCGTTCGGGAGGGGGGGGGGTGACCGGAGGTGAATGTAGCAGTATGTTCGGCGGGGGGGGGGAGGGTGATGGGGTGCACCATGGTTGGAGGCAGCTACTCTCTCTCTATCTCCATCTCTGTCTCTCTCTTTCTTGATATTTTTCGATTTTTTTAGTACTTATTGCTTTTGTTGTTGTATTTCTGGTTAGGGTTAATATAAGAAGCTTGGGGTGGGAGCAGGTTGTGTGACATGGATCGGAGCCCCAGCTTTTAATAAAGATAGGGTTATTAACATATTTCACGACCGTGTCTTTGTTCAATCCTTGCGGTTCGTAATTATTATTAGAGGTAAGTTGAACCTTTCTCGGCAATCAAAGAATTTATTTAGCTTTTTTATCGTTTCTCCTTTCATCTCTTTTCACTTTCACATTCAAATGTATCTATTAGCAATATATATATATATATATATATATATATATATATATATATATATATATATATATATATATATATATATATGTATATATATATATCTTATATATATATATATCTTATATATATATATCTTATATATATATATCTTATATATATATCTTATATATATATCTTATATATATATATCTTATATATATATCTTATATATATATCTTATATATATATATATCTTATATAGATATATATCTCATATAGATATATATCTCATATATATATATCTTATAGATATATATCTTATATATATATCTTATATATATATCTTATATATATATCTTATCTCTCTCTCTCTATATATATATATATATATAAATATATATAAAAGTGAAAGTGTCTGTGTATCTGTCTGTGTGTGTATGTGCGTGTGTGTGTGTGTGTACATTTCCCTACGCAATAAGTCTGTCAATTTTCAATCCACAGACTTGAAATTTGATATACAGTGTACTGAAATTTAAAAAAATTGATGTGAACGGTTTTCGGCCAGAAATTTGGCGATTAAGGGGCCAAAGTTCAACGATTTGACCTTTAATAACTCAGCCAAACTCCTCCGACAATTTTCGGTCTAAACACTTGAAATTTTAGATATAGCTTCATTTGGCATGGATCTATCTTAGTAACTTAATTGGAGCCAAAACAATAATTGTTAAGGGGATATAAAAGGTGTAAAATTTAAAAAAATTGACCACTTTTTTTTTTTGCTCAACATACATTTCCAAACACCCGGGCAACGCCGGGCACCCATGCTAGTATATATATATATATATATATATATATATATATATATATATATATATATATATCTTATATATATATCTTATATATATATATCTTATATATATCTTATATATATATCTTATATGTATATTATATATATATATCTTATATATATCTGATATATATATATCTTATATATATATATATATATCTTACATATATATATCTCGTATATATATCTTATATATATCATATATATATATATCTTATATATATACATATCTTATATATATATATATCTTATATATATTATATATATATCTTATATATATATATATCTTATATATATATCTTATATATATATCTTATATATATATATCTTATATACATATCTGATATATATCTTATGTATATATCTTATAAATATATATATATCTTATATATATATACCTTATATATATCTTATATATATATCTTATATATTATATATATATCTTATATATATATCTTATATATATTATATATATATCCTTTATATATATCCTATATCTATATATATTATATATATATATTAGCATTTAGGCCCGGCGTTGCAAAGATTTTCCAAAATATCAGTACCAGGTATATCAAATTTCGAGTCTGTAGATTTAAAATTGACAGAGTTATTGCGTAGGGAAATATACACAGACACACAGGCAGACACGTTCACTTTTATAGATGTACTAGCATTTCAGCCCGGCGTTGCCCGGGTGCTTGGATGTGTGTGTTGGGCAAAAAAAAAAAAGTGCTGGTAGGAAGGCAGGCTCGAACCCGTGTTGCGAAGGAGGAAAAGAACGAGGGAAAAAAACCGGCGTCTTTGCTGTTACGACCACGGCCAAACTGGAAGTGTAGTAGCTTTCAATTTAGGCTAGACAATCGAAAGGAGACGATGACTTTCAAAAATATCAGCGAAAA
>NC_136487.1:18724284-18856784 GCF_053919585.1 Euprymna scolopes
TTGTTTGTAAACAAACCGCGAGCTTTGCATTTTTTCAGCTAAATTAAGTGGCGAGTGAGATTATTTACGATAGTGCTCAACCCAAGAGGGGGGCTTTATAAAATATAAAAATATTAGAAAAGTGTATATATATATATATATATATATATATATATATATATATATATATATATATATATATATATATATATATACACTTTTCTAATTTTTTTTCGCCATTATACGCCCTACGAATTTAACATTGAAATAGTATATTATAATAACATTTTTTCATAATCTATTTTTTGCTCTATTTTGTCCGTGTAGCTCAGAAATAAAAGTCTTAATCAAGAACTCACGCCTTGCTGCGCCATTTGAAGTAGAGTTTTTAATTTTTATATAATTCACATTCCCTATATATAAACGATACTTTCAAATAAAAAATACTCTACACACACAAAACGCGCGCACGCACAGTACTCATAAGCACACGTGCGCATATACATTTCTTTTTCGCTTATATCTTCAATCATGAAAAAGTAGATATAACTGTTTCGTCATTGCTTCAGACTGATTATTGATTAGTTTAAAAAAAAATCCTTAATTTCAATCGATTTCATCGATTTACTTATTTTACACAGTCAAGTCTTAATGAGAGGGTTTTAAAGAAACTCGGATATTTATTTGGAGCTAAATAACGTTGGTAAAGTGACTAGTGAGGTCGGTTGATGAGATGATGCGACAATTTTGAATATAGTCGATTCCATAACATTATTACTGATGGATGTTGGTAATCTTCACGAACTTCTTCATGTAAATAACTGATTTGAAAAAGAAACATAAATCAACAACAGAATCCATCCATCCATCGCGGCCGTAACTGAGATTGAACTCATTACACGAGTTTGCAGTGTAATTCAAATCTTGTCGGTATCTGAATATTTGATGCGTCGCCAGGGCTATCAGAGTTATTTTTTTATCGTGATGCCATCACTAGAAGGGGTGACTACCACGGATTAGGAGAGTCCCATCTACCCTCGAGCGAAGGATAGACCGCGCCAGTTTCTCAACCTGATATTTTATCTCGCGGTACATAACAGCGCCTCGCTCTCCCAAATGTTTACCCATCTGGTACTGGCTAGGCTCAACGTTGCTTAACTGCGGTGATCTGGCGAAAACTGTTGTGTCAACGTGATTGTGCCGTATATACAGAATCCAAACGACGAAAAAGATGGTAAAATTCTGATTCACATATAAATTTGCAAAGTGTTCGATTGCTTTTGACGAAACTAATATATTCTCCTTTATTGTTTCTTGTTTTGTTTACACTTAAATGCTATTATTTTCTATTTTTCTTATTGGTAATTATAATGCAATAATTTCATAATAGCCAGTTCTTGGGACACGTAAATACTTTTTAAAGATTATGCCACAGAGTTGAAATTCTGGAATTCTGAAAAGCAAGATGAAAATATAAAAAATCCAGCTGTGATAATAAATATGTAAAATATAAGTATATAGACCTTCTATAATTTCATGTATAGACGAGAAAAGCTTGCTCCAAACACTCTGGGAGAAAATAATTTAAACAGATGTATGTAAAAAAACAGACTGTTTATTTTATAGGAGAAAACGCCCTAAGGCAATGATCCCCTCCCCAAAACGACATTTTATATAGAGCAATAAGTTAAATCGATTATTGGACAAATAATATTCTTATAAATCTTTACAAAGAATTATATTAGAAAGTGGCCCTAAGTTTTGCTAAGTGGCGCAAAGATTTGAACGATTATATTAATAAGCAGGATAAGATAAAATGAGCCAATCAGGTATCAAAAATCGCTATAAAAAATAAATATTGGAATTTTCACACATAGCTTTTCGTGTTGACACGAGACAAATTCTGAGCTGAACTTGATTAACATAACCATTCTTTACCTGGAATTCTTTACAAAGCTTCTCTGACTGGATTAATGCTGCCAATTTTTCTTGGGACAACTACATTTAATATTTACAATTGGATGGTTTTCTTTTTTCTTGCTACACGTGTTTGGATAATTTTTTCTATAACGAGAATGGCTTTCTATTTAAGGTATAAAGTTCAATAAAAGATCTTTGAATGAAAAAAATAATTCCTCCATAGCTAATGACAACTTTTCTAAGGAATGCTGTTTAAACAACTTTAAATGATAAAATTAGTTTTGTTTAAGGTTTTTGATACAGATAACTTCCACTGCACTAAAATGATAAAAAAGATTGGCCAATGATTTGAAATAACCCTTGCCAAAGTTATGTACACATTCTAGGTTGTCAATGATATAAAGTACTCCTCTGTAACAGCTATGTGCAAATACCGAACCATGTGCGAAATGACGTCACAGTAAGGAAGAAGAAAAATGTTATAAAAAAGAACATGTTTGGGAGCATGTTTAAGAGCACCTACGAGATCACGTTAGACGTACATGATGTTCTAAGGAATGTTGGTTGAATAACTTCAACACGTGAAAAAATTAATTTTGCTTAGGATTTTTGATGCAGATAATTTCCACCGCACTAAAATGATAAAAAGATTGGCCAATGATTTTAGATAATCGTTGTCAAAGTCATGTACAAATTCTAGGTTGTCAATAATATAGAGGACCCCCCCCAAACAAAAAACAAAAAAGAAAACTGCTACTAATTGTCACTAACTGTTATCATACTCAGCTCTTGGAACAGGACAGTTTGATGGTTTGTGATTATTTTGATAAATATTTTCTTTGAATCTTTCAATCTCTTTGAAGTTTTCAGCCATAGTTTTCCGTCGATGTATCCTCCGACTTTTTTCAAGTGTATCTGTGATTAGAAGCTAAGAAAAAACAAGTCTTACCGTGGGTGCTCAGCGAGTGAGTTCAGGCCGAGAAAAGGAAAAACAAAGATGGTGGCCAGCATTTTATTACGTGTGTTCTCGCATAATCCCGTGTGCGCGTGAAGCTGGAAACTACAAAACGAGCTTCATTTCTCGGTGCTGAGCGATTCCAGATCGGACAGGAGAGTAGGCGCAACGGGAGTGGAGATACTTTCTGAAATTATAATCCTTTTTTGTGTGTTTGAGGTGAACCCCCACCCACACATAACGGAGGTTCAGTATCTTATATTAGGTGGACAAGAAGTGTCTTGCGGAATTTTAAATTTTGATTTCAAATGATGTATTTTCAAATAAGTTTTCGTTATAATACCTTTACTTTATATATCATTTTAAAGAACGTTTATTTACAGTATGCATTTTGTTATAAATCAGATTATATATGGAATATATTTGATGCTTTTTGTTGCTTAAATTTAATTTGATATGTTTTAATATACAAACATACCAATAATAATAAAAACAAAACACTTTTGTATTAGGTTGACAAGAATGTTCTTGCGGAATTTTAAATTTTGATTTCAAATGATGCATTTTCAAATAAGTTTCCGTTATAATACCTTTATTTTATATATCATTTTAAAGAGCGTTTTTCGCTATATCTAATTGTTTAAATTATAATCGTCTTAAAACAATTGTTTTCTTTTCAGAACGTAGAATACATTATGGAAATAAAAGCAAATTCGCACAATTTTCTTATTTCAATTCAAGCTAGGGAGAAAAGCTGCTGAAACGGCTCGCGATATGAAAAAAGCGTTCTGCCCAGGAGCCACTACTGAACACACAGCACAAGCGTAGTCTAAGACATTTCGAAACCGTGACGAGCGTCTTAAAGATGATGAGCGTAGTGGTCAGCTATCGGATGTTGACAACGATTAATTAAGACACTTAATCGAAGCAAATCCACGCTCAACTGTTCGATAATTTGCTTCTGAATTAGACGTAACGTATGCGACAATTTCAAACAACTTGAGAGAGATTGGAAAGATAAAACACTTGATAAATTCATGCCCCCAGAATTAAACGACAACCAAAAGAAACGCCGTTTTACGAAATACCAACTTCTCTCCTTTTGCGCAACAAGAACGACCCGTTTCTCACGCGGGTTGTGACTTGTGATGACAAGTAGGTTCTTCACGACAACCGGCGACGCTCAGCTCAGTGGTTATACGCCGACGAACTCCACAACACTTACCGAAGCCAGAGTTGCACCAAAAGAAGGTCATGCCAACTGTTAAGTAGTCTGCGACCAGTCCCATCCATTAGTTTTTGAATGCAGGCGGAGAAGTACTGTAAACGAATGTATTAAATACATCAGAAACTTCGCAACAACTTCCAGCATTATTCAACAGAAAATACCAGCATTAGTCAACAGAAAATACCAGCATTAGTCAACAGAAAATACCAGCATTAGTCAACAGAAAATACCAGCATTAGTCAACAGAAAATACCAGCATTAGTCAACAGAAAATACCAGCATTAGTCAACAGAAAATACCAGCATTAGTCAACAGAAAATACCAAATTCTCCAATGTTTATCCGAATTTGAAAGTTAAAAACCGCAAGATCTTTCTTATCAACCTTAATAGAACTCGAGAATCTGCAAAAAATTTCGACCGAAACCCTTTATTTAATCCACAGATGTACCATGCTCTCGTTCCGTCAGCCACGACTGTGTAGAAGTCTTAAGTAATTCGCAGTTTTATTTTGTCATAATTGACGGAACGAGAGCAGACTACCCCTGCGGATTAAATAAAGGTTTCCGTTCGAAATTCCGTGCATATTCCCGTGTTTAACAGAAAGATTCTCGAGTTTAACAAGATACACTTGAAGAAGATCGGAGGTTACATAGTTGTGAAAATAATACTCCAAATGACAACAGCGATCCAAACTATACGAATCCAAACTATACGAATAATCAAACCATCATCTCAAAAGTTCAGAAACGTAGATAAGAATATGTATTGAAACTTATTCTAGGGAAGAAACTATTAGAGTAGAAGACCTTCTTACATCTAGGGATATCTACTGTGTAGGGGTGGGATTTTGCTGCTCGTCGGGTTTGTCGTGGGTATTTACGTCGAGGGGGTATAAGTGCTTGTAGTTCGTCAGAGCATCCGCCATTAAAATATTTGTAGAACAGGAATTTCGTCGATGGGACAGAGGTTGAAGCTTAGATGACAGTTTAGGACCTATCAGGCTGAAGACTCCCTTTTACACGCTTTTTTTTGAGCGAGGGACTAGTAATAGATGCACCAGCGCAAATGTGACAACAATATGGGGGCCTTGTAGAGATACAGGATACTTTCAGGCGTAAGTAACTTTCTAGCACGGTAGAGAGAGCCCATCTTCTTCGCAGCGGCCATGGCAATGCTCTCAATGCATCTGTTCCCTCATGTTCCCTGTGAACGTTAAGGTGAGGAGTTTGAAAGAAGTACTTAAAGGTAATGTATCTTTAGCCATAGCTATTGATGGTTGAAAAGATTTATTGTAATTATTGAAGGAAACAAGTTGTATTGAATGTGACTATCCATTTATGTCCCCATTCCACTAAAGATTGTTGGTCATCCTCTAGTGTTTCTGTCATTTCCTTAGATATGTGTTCATTTGTTTTCCCCTTGAGCGTAGTGTCATCAGTAAATATACCCATCTTCGAGAGAATTTTATCAGGGAGGTCATTTTAGGAATAGTTAAAATCTAAGGATCGACCCCTTAAAGTATACCAGCATTTATATCATATTGTTTAAATGTATGACCATTAGCATGGATCCTTCTCTTATTTAAGAAGCATTTAATTATGTTAAGTATTCGTCCAATGATACCGTATGATCTGATTTTCCTGAGAAGACTTTCGTGCCATGCTCTGTCAAAAACCTTAGATATATCTAGGAATACCGCTCTACCCTCCCTTGCTTTGTCCAGTATATGGTATATACGTTCAAAGATTACAGTTAGGATATCTGCTGTAGAACGGACTTGACTAAATCCATATTGTTAGTCGGTCAGGTGATGGATTAGGGCTTGGTTAATTAAGGACTCAAATATTCTGGCGAAAAGCGGGAGGAGGCTAATGGGGTGATAATTTAATGGGTCAGTTCTTTCACCAGAATTCTTGTAAACTGATACCACAGAAGCAGTTTTCCAGCAGTCAGGGAAGCAAGATTCGTTAAGGCATTTTTTGTAAAGTTTGGATAGGACTGGAGCAACCTCAGCGGATCATTTTTTAATAACACAGCCGGGATGAGATCGGGTTAACATACTTTTGAGGTGTCTAGGTTTTTTATGATATTATGCACCATAGAAGGGGTGATTTTCAAATCATCTACTGTTGCGTCTATCCGTAAAGGAAAGTCAGGGAGGAAGTTGTTTGTTGGGTCAAATGTGGAGTTTGAGGCAAACTGACTGGCAAGCATGTTAGCCTTCTCGGTTGCCGTTTAAACAACGTCATAATTGTTGGATAGTGGGGGTATTTTGATTGCCCATCATTTACTACACTATTGTAGATTTTCCAGCGATATCATTTCTTTGCTTCAATGCGTTTTCTGGTGGTTTCGATATATTCTCTCTTAACTGATTTCTTTGTTACAATTATTTCTAGCTTCTAGAAACTTTTGTCTGTTTGTCTGGACTTATGTCAGTTAAATCTGCGGTTATGAATAGACGAATGCTTTTTGCGAAAGTATTGCGGGGAACTATACATTAAAGCTCAGTCTAGAATGTGCCATGAAAATAGCGATAAAGTATAAATAGACTCCCAAGTCTCTTCTGTATCAAAATAATTGCAAGGAGGAGAAATGGATATCACCAATTAGTTTTCGAAACCGGTTTTGAACTCTGTCAAAGCAGGGGAGGGTGCTCCGAACTAGTTTTTCTATTTAAAAATTATTAAAACGAACAGTTTAATATACTCAGTCATGGATATGCGCTCGATTACATAAAGGTTAACTACTATGCATATAGCTTTGAAAAACAAGCGTTCATTAATTAATTATTTTTTATGTTTGTGTATTAGATGATTGGTTTCATTTAATTAATTTTAATTCTTTTCATGATTAGTTTCTACATTGTACGTAATGGCGTAGAATTAAGGAAGAAAACGTTCTAGTACATTGACACACACACACAAACACACACACACACACACACACACACATAAATTACTACCTAGCTCAACCTATGTATTGAGCACTGTTGAAGTAAATACTTAAAGATTACGCATAAAATAATACTTTCGTATATTAATTTATGTGATTAAATGAAGTAGTCATATATATATATATATATATATTAATATATATATATTTGTAATATATATATTAATATATATACATATATATAATATATACATAATATATATATTATATATATAATATATATAATATATATATAATATATAATATATATAATA
Source organism: Euprymna scolopes (assembly GCF_053919585.1). Taxonomy (NCBI): domain Eukaryota; kingdom Metazoa; phylum Mollusca; class Cephalopoda; order Sepiida; family Sepiolidae; genus Euprymna; species Euprymna scolopes. Next base: position 18,731,577 of record NC_136487.1, read on the forward strand.
TATATATATAATATATAATATATATAATATATAATATATATAATATATATAATATATAATATATATATAATATATATATATATATATATATATAATATATTCAGTTAAAATCACCTTTTTCTTCACCATATTCCCTCTGGTTCACTTTTTGTTATCAAGTAAGATCTTTGACTTACTTGCAGTTTCATCAAATACTTTAGTATGCAAAATCCTATCCCGCATTTTACTAATTCCTACCCTCTGATGAGAAGGAAAGTATTCTTTCGAAACTCCGCAGATTAAGGACTATCCACTTATTAAGTGTTTCCTTTTCAGATTAAATATGTTTTTAACTCTTTTTCAAAGTGTTTTTTTCCCGTAAATGTAGCAACGATACATTTTTATGACATATTTGATGCTGTTACAGGTGAGAATTGCGTCGGGAGTGAAATAGCTTCTAGAGTTGTAGAATGATGCAACCATTTTTCTAGCAAGAAATTTGATGTAAGTCTTCCATTTCAGGTCAGGAGTGAAGGTCAGTCCCTGAAGCTTGGTCACACAAGGTGCTTTTTTGAGACGAGAGCCATTCATTTCAACTGGGACCAAGTCGGGATCAGAGCATTAGTGGTCAAAAGAGAGATGCTTGGTTTTGGATTCATTAAATTTAATTAACCATATTTTACCACATTGCATCACTCGCTTAAGCTCGGAGGAGAGAGACGCAGATAAATCATGGTCGTTACTTAACTTAGAAGTGTTGCAATAGATGCTAGTGTCGTCTGCGTATATGTTGATGAGTGTAATTTAGGAGGTCATAGATGAAGATCAGAAAGAGAGTTGGGACCAGGATGGATCCCTGAGGCACGCCAGCGTTGATGCTTTGATCCTCGCACTTCTACCCATTGACAACTACTGGTATAAACCTATTAGAGACAAAGGATTTGGTGGTTAGGAAGACATTTCCAGCTATTCCATAACATCTTGTAAAATAGACTTCATGCAAAACCCTATCAAGAGTTATTACTCTACAGAAGAAACTACCATCGATAGATTTACTGATCTTCTGTGAAATCACAAGATATATGTAAAGATATATAAATAGATAACAAAAATCTATATTTCAAATTTCAAGATGTTAATCTTACCGTTTATTTTTTAAGCACATTAAACTGTTCTATTCTTGAGAGCACCTGTCTCGTAGCGCAGAAACAATCATATAATTACTATGTCAATTTTTAAATATTTTCCGTCATCTATTTATATATCTTTACATCTATTTGTGCATGCTCTGTAGTTACATGTAACATATATCGAGATTCATAAATAAAATGATTGGTATAAACAAATGGTGTAATATAATTGAATAAACATATTTTTCACATCAATATATATATATATATATATATATATATATGTAGAGAGAGAGAGAGAGAGAGAGAGAGAGAGAGAGGGGAGAAGGGGGAGGGAGAATTGTGCGTGTAATGGTAAGAGACTAAATAGATAGGTGAATGAACCTTATGATTCGTTTATTGTTAATTGATTTGATGTAGACCCTTGTCAAGATGAAAGCCTTTGAACGAAGCTAAATATGTTCGTAATGGTGATTAATGCAATTAATTGATTGGTCGATTTGGCTGAATGACCATACATGCGATCACGATCGCAGAGTATGCTACGTGTCATGCATCGGCTCCCAAAACACAAGGTCAAAGCACCGCATTCTTTTTATCTACGGCGCTCGATGAACACAAAGGCAAAGATAGACAAAGGGAAAGAAGGCACCAATTAAGAAGTGGACGCGTTCTATTCGAAGTGGCAATTATCTTTTCTCGTATGACTTGCCCACGTGTTCCCAGCAAGACAGAGAAACATACATAGATAGATATATTTCACAGAGAGTGTAGAATAAAGGTGTACATTGACAGCAACCTTTTTACCTGTTCTTTTCGGTTTGGATCAAAGTGTAATATCTGTTCCTCGCCCTGAGCAGTAAAAATCATTTTAGACTGAAGTACCCTCTTTTGGTATGCGAAGCGTCTCTATCAAACTCCTGTCTGAATATTTGGTCTACAGGATTGAAAGTTTATATACACAATATTTGGATCTCTGGAACACATTCGATTTTATTATTTGCCTGTAGAAATAGTTGCTTGGGGTTCAGAATTTAAATAAATACAGTTGGACTTAACAGGAGTAAATCGACTAACTTCTGAGCATGCGTGCATTAGCTTGAAATCGCCCAATTTTAAGCCTTTTTTCATTCATCAGCTCAGATGGTATATATATATATATATATATATATATATATATATATATATATATATATATATATGTATGTGTGTGTGTGTGTGTTTGTAAACACGCGTATATAATTGAGTTTTTTTTTCTCGATCTGACATTGACATTAAAAGCCTAGTTTTTCTATTTAAAAATTATTAAAACGAACAGTTTAATATACTCAGTCATGGATATGCGCTCGATTACATAAAGGTTAACTAATATGCATATAGCTTTGAAAAACAAGCGTTCATTAATTAATTATTTTTTTATGTTTGTGTATTAGATGATTGGTTTCATTTGATTAATTTTAATTCTTTTCATGATTAGTTTCTACATTGTGCGTAATCGCGTAGAATTAAGGAGGAAAACGTTCTAGTACACTGACACACACACACATAAATTACTACCTAGCTCAACCTATGTATTGAGCACTATTGAAGTAAATACTTAAAGATTACGCATAAAATAATACTTTCGTATATTAATTTATGTGATTAAATGAAGTAGTCATATATATATTTTTTTTACACATGATCAACACTTATCAAGGCCCGGAAGCCAGTCAGAGATAAGGGTTATTGCAAGTACATTACGTTAGTGTGGAGATTTGATGAAGTGTTTACTTAAGGGGGCGGTTCATTAGGAATTTTTTAACGTTGGACTTGAACACATCCAAGTTGTAGTCCGGTGGGAAGCAGACAGACGGAACAGAGTTCCACAGGCGTGCAGTTCTAAGAAAGAAGCTTTGTTCATGGAATCCGCGTTTTGATTTAGGCACAGATATAGAGTGGGGGAAATTTTTCGCAGTAGATTCAGCTAGACGGGTGTTTTTCGTGAAAGATTGGCGAGGGGGGACCAGAGATTGGAGTTCAGACGAGCACCTGCCATGGAAATAACGATAAAACAAGGATAGGCTCGCAACGTCTCTTCTGTGGGCGAGAGATTGCAGGGTAGAGAAAATGGTATCCCCCACTAAGCCACGAAGTCTATTTTGTACTCTATCAAGGCAGCATAGGCTGTTTTTAGCAGCTCCTGCAACAGTATTCCATCCTTGGACGTAGTTGGCTTTTATATAGATAGAGAATTGCATCCAACCGACTTGAGATATATATATATATATATATATATATATATATATATTACTATATATTAATATATATATATATTAATGTATATATATATAATATATATTAATATATATATATTAATATATATGTAATATATATATATATATTAATATATATAATATATATATATTAATATATATATAATATATATATATATATTAATATATATAATATATATATGTATATTAATATATATATAATATATATATATTAATATATATATAATATATATAATATATATATATATTATATATATAATATATATAATATGTATATAATATATATTATATATAATATATATATAATATGTATATAATATATATTATATATAATATATATATAATATGTATATAATATATAATATATAATATATATATAATATATAATATATATAATATATAATATATATATAATATATATATAATATATATAATATAGATATAATATATAATATATATAATATATATAATATATAATATATATAATATATATATAATATATAATATATAATATATATAATATAGATATAATATATAATATATATAATATATATATAATATATAATATATATAATACATATATAATATATATAATATATATATAATATATAATATATATAATATATATAATATATATTATATAATATATATAATATATATATAATATATATATAATATATATATAATATATATATATATAATAGTAGAAGGGCACGGCGTATAAAATAAACAGTAGGCTCTTTGACAAGACAAGAGGCGCGTTCGAAACTAATGTTTCTGTATAGAGCGGATTGAACCATTATAGTTGACTTTTGCATTTTAAACATAAATTCAGGCTGTTATGTATAATAATAATAATAATAATAATTATATAATATCAATGAATTTGATTTGTTTTTAAATAGGCGATTTCACCGACAATAAAAGTATTGAAAGTGTTGAACATTCGTTCGTATATATAAGAGAGAGAGAGTGAGAGAGAGAGAGATAGAGAGAGAGAGGGAGAGAGAGAGAGAGGGAGGTAGTGGTCGTTGACAGAGAGGAAATGGTAAAATGTATAATATATATATGTGTAATATATATGTATGTATATATATATGTGTAAACTAATTTCTGTCTGTTCTACGAATTGTGTATGTTCGATTGCAATCTTTTTTATGTTGGATTCATTTTATCGTGTCCTTCATCGTCAGCATCGTCATGAACGCTCCTACATGTATATTCTACATGTACGTGCACGTGTGTATATGCATACGTATGTACATGCGTTCATGTGTGTGTCTATGTTTGTATGTGCATGTTGGCATGTGTGCATGTGTGTGTACATGCGTATGCATGTTTGCGTGCATGTGAATGTATGTATGTATGTATGTGTACGTATGTATATGCATGCGTATGTAGATGCGTCATGTGTGTGTCTATGTCTGTATGTGCATGTTGGCATGTGTGCATGTGTGTGTACATGCGTATGTATGTTTGCGTGCATGTGTATGTATGTATGTATGTATGTATGTGTGCGTGCATGCGTTTATTTGCATGAGTATGTGGGATGGAGAGGGCTCCCGTAAGCCGTGGTGACGGCAACCCCTCTAGCTGAAGGAAATCTCTGATATAAAAAAAAAATTAAAGCGGAAGACCAGTACCTGCATTAAGCTAATCTACAGCTTAACTTGTTGCTGGCTATCTTGCTCTTGTTTGTTGCTGCATCTCAACAATTTGAACCGAGAAAAAGACTTAGCTGTCGTACAAAGCTAAAACTCTTAAATAACATTTTTGTATAGATACTCCCTCAGACATTTGTCTAAAGAAAAAATAGTCCTGTGGAGATGGAAAAGTTGTGATGCGTGTAGGCCTGAAAGGCTAGAAGCATGTAATAACTGATCTACCATGTATCTATGTATGTATGCATGTATTATGTGTGTGTATGTATGTATACATATGCATGCTTGTATATGTGTATGTATGCTTATATATTTACATGTGTATGCATATGTATGTATATGCATGTGTAAATATATGTATGTATATATGTATGTGTGTATATATGTTTATGTGTGTATGCATATATGTATGTGTGTATATATGTTTATGTGTGTATGCATATACGTATATGCATATATGTTTGTGTGTATGTATATGTAAGTGAATATATGAATATATATGTATGTGTATGTATATGTATGTATGTGTGTGTGTATGCGTATATGTATATATGTATTTGTATATGTGTATGTGTATATATGTGTATGTATATGTATATATATTTGTATGTATACATGTGTGCATGTATATGTTTGTATGTGTATATGCGTATGTATGTATGCATGTATATATGAGTGTGTGTTTATAAATATGTATGTGTATATGTGTGTAAGTGTATGTATATGTATACATGTATGTATGCGCGTATGTATATATATGTATGCATACCAATGACCGTCTTCAGTGTAATGTCTCCTTGAGGGTGTGCAAGTCGCTGGTAGGACTAAAAAGTCATCTTCGATCACATGGACTTTGGCACCTGTCTGACAAGACGTTGCAATCATCATCATATATATATATATATATATATATATATATATATATATATATATATATATATATATTTATATATATATATATATGTGTATATGCATGCATGTCTGTATGCATATATATGCATGTATCATTGTGTGCATATATATATATATATATATATATATATATGGTGCTTAATATATATATATATATATATATATATATATATAAATATATATATATATTGTGCTTAATCATTTTTGTCACTTTGCTATTGAATTCAAGTTTCACGATATCTTTTTTTCTTAAATTGTTAGGTAGAAGCACAGATTACTAAAACACACACTTGTACATATATTAGATCTAGTTTCCTACTCTTGATTAATTTGGCTAGCCTATTCATGTAATAAAAAATACCTTCCTTGTCCGTGAGATTCGTCTGTTTCCAAATTCAATATATATATATATATATATATATATATATATATACATAGATATAGTGAAAGAATAGATATAGTGAAGTATACACACACACATATATAAATATATGTATATATATATGTAAGTATATATATATATGTAAGTATATATATATGTATATATATGTATATATATGTGTATATATGTATATATATGTATATGCATATGTATATTTGTATATATATGTATACATGTATGTATATATATGCATATATGTATATATGCATATATGTATATATATGTATATGTAAATATGTATATATATGTATATATATGTATATATATATATATATGTATATGTATAAGCATGAAGAATCCTAGAGTGGATGTAAACGCGGAATATTCAGTGTAGCTTAATCACCATTAACTCATTGTCTTTAAGTTTAGGTTTCGATCTCAGCTTCAGTATTTTATTTTTAATGTGACAAGTGAACTGTTTAGAAAAACATGATACTCGTATGTACATGTCTTAGTTTCTTCCGTTTTTTTGTTTTACTTCGTTTTCTTTAAGGAATTTAGCATAACGTTTAATACCAAGCAGCGCCGGATCTGTACGCGTGTGTGTATGTATGTGTGTGCGTGAATGTGTTGTAGGCGTGTGTGTAATTAGTTGATAATTATATTTTAATATGTTATGTTTTTGCATATATTTATATTTACATATATATAATTATTTTTATTTTTAAATTATTCCAGGTTAGGTGTAAAAGTAAAAACCAATTAATTTAACGAAGAAAGCTCAATAATAACTAGAACAAGATTATATATTTATCTATATTTAAATAAACATTATTTTGATATCGTGACATAATCATGACAATGTTTTGATCAATTAGTTATAAATAGCTAAAGAACTCCTCAGGCGATATTAATCCCTTTTTTAAGGATTTGATCTTTCAAAAGAATGAACTAGTTTCACTTGACGATGGGTTTTGTTATCCATAACTAATTTACTGAAATTTTCATGATTGCGTCGCGATATTAAAAATGTTTATTTTATATATATACAGGGTGGTCGCTAGAAAAGCGGAAAATTTGTCAAACAACGATTTACTTTTACAAAAAATATTTTTTACATAGTTTTTCAAAGACAAATGTTATATTATACTCATAGATACTCCAAATGTCGTCCGTGCATTTCACTGCAGCGTCTTTACCTAGAAATCCATTTTATTCATGATCTAAGCTGACCTTCAAATTTGCCGCGTTTCTAGCGACCACCCTATATATATATATATATATATATATATATATATATATATATATATATATATATATATATATATATATATGGTAACTTTTGAAAATATATATGGTGATTAAGTTACACAGAATCATCCGAGTTTATTCTCGTGAGGATGCATTAGGCTATTGCATGGAATCGATGCTGCTTCATGTTTTTATATATTCCTGTAGTGCTAGGTTTGCTAGTCCGCCAGTCAGAGTTTTTTTTTATTCACCTACTTATTTATCGCAGCCAATGGGCGCATGATTATCAGCCAAAGGTTTGCTTGACCTCAGAATAACCTGTTTCTCGTTTATTGTGTGAGAAAATGGCCTAGTTTTCCCTTACATTTGATAAGCATAATAATAATAAGTAATGAATAAAAAATACACTAGTATAAACTAGTGTACTTGTTTATTTATTGATTATTATTATTGTTATAATTATGCTTATCATTTTTCTTATATTGGTATTATTATTTATTCTTTGTTTTGTTTTCCTAAGGTAGGTTTTATTATGTTTATATGTACGTTTGCTATTTCGCTCCTGCAGTTAAATCAATTTTGGGAGTCTTTAAAATTTAGAATAGCTAATTTCTTATTCAAACATAGTCTACATGGATCATCTAAGTTTCTACATGTGCTAGCTTGCCATACTATATTCCACTCTACTATCGGCGATCGTTCACTTTACCTACATTCCCAGTAGCGGTTCGCTAATACTATTTTTATTCGGCGTTTTTCGTTTTCGAATATACTCTTACGTATTCGCTGTAACGGGTGTTCAAAATGCGTTTGTCCAGTTTATATAAATGTTAACATCTACTTTTGCGGCTGCTACAAGATATATACACTGACAACGAAGTAAACATCACAATGCAGTTGATCTACAAAAAATATATTGCTTTTATATCACACCAAAAATCAGCTGTGTATTATAAATTATAACTGGTGTGTTGAAGTTTTTCAAGGGCGCGTAGGGTGGTGCGGGGTTAGGCGGTTGTCGAGCCGTGAAGAAATTGTCACACAGCCTGGCTCTCTCTGACCGACTGGCTTTCGCTTTGTAACGATTTTATTTATAAAAACATTCTTTTGCTATTGGAATATTTGATATTTCCTTTGTATATTCTTTCAACTTTTGACCAATATCCTCTCACATATTTCTGGGTCAAATTATGCATTCCGTCAGAAAATTGTTGATAAATCCCGAATTTCTCACATTGAATCAATTTGCGTGTGTGCAACTCATCGAATGTTTTTCTTCCCAAGGTTGCCGGCCAATATCTAACAATACTTCTGTGGTCATAATATGTGCCTTTAAAATCTCTGGAGGACATTTTTATTTATTTGGCAAATATTGTGACCTAGTAAATGATGCTTTTGGCTAGGCATTTATTTTGTAACGGACAGATGCCTGAATTCTACAGTTACAACTGATCTGCTCATTACTAGGGTTTTTATTTCTATTATATTTTGCGTCATTATTATTTCTAGTAATTATATTTGTTATTTTTTATATTATGTGTTATTTTTGTTGTTGTTATATTGGTAACTTTTTAAAATTAATTTTGTTATTATTGTTCCTTATTGTTCCCATTTAATATTTGGTTACTACTTACATTGCAAAAGAAATGGCCCCCAAATTTTTATTTCGCCCGGACAGATCAGATTGGATTGCAAATTGCATTATTATCATGATTGAACTAATGCATTCATTACTTGAAAGTTTTATCTAACTGTTCCAGATATTGACGATGTGATACTCTATTAAGTAACCCCTGTCATGGACGTGTATCAGAAGCAGAAATGCGTCATTGAATATGCAATGAATATACAAAATGATATTAAACTGGTCAACATTCACCGGAGTCTGTTAAATGTATGTAGTTGAAGTTAGCACATTTAGGAGATAGGTTCAACGATTTCGAAGTGGTGACAGAAATTTGAATGACAAACCGTGCTTCGGACTTTTACAGCCACGGCATCAAAGGGGCTGCCAAAAATACACTGAAAATGGGAGAAAAATAAATTCAGGACTACAAAAAATCGATAGTTTAATGGTACCACTCCCGTCTTCGTAAATATTCAACGTTTTAGTTTTTAAGTTGAAATATAGCAGGCATTACTAGTGAAAAGACCCTTGTATATATATACACACACACACACACATATATATATATATATATATATATATATATATATATATATATATATATATATATATGTGTGTGTGTGTGTATGTATATATATATTTACATATATATATATATATATATATATATATATATATATATATATATATATATATATAATTTAAAGTGGATTAGAACATCTTTCAAAGGAAACGTCAATGGAATTCATTGGCGTTCCCCTTGAACGTTTGTACATTTCAACATTTTCAAGCATTCATATGCTACATTTACAATCCAAATGAATGCTTTGACGATGACACTTACGAATTTTAAAAGGCGAACTATTATAATATACATCTGCCTTACTTAAAAAAAATGCTAGGTTTATTTTTGGTGTCTTTCGAAACAGCCGTACAATTTATTGATTTTGTTTTGTTCCTCCTTATGAAACCGATTTTTGATTTTAAATTTTAATTATAAATAACAATCATCTTACTATATATATATATATATATATATATATATATATATATATATATATATATATATATATATATATATATTCACATATTTTTATTTTTTTTTATTTTATTACATTTTCACCCCAAACAAGGCACATTGCCACTTTGGTGTAGGGGGCTACTATCAGGGGCAGCAACTACTGGGGCACTATGTTGGGATTTGGGCAGCAAGAAGTTGGTTCACGTTACACTTGAACTTCTGCATGTCAGTACAGTTAGGAAAGCAGGGACCTGGAATGGAATTCCAGAGTCTAGCGGTTCTGGGGAAGAAACTACTGGAGTAGAAAGATCTTTGACATCTAGGGATCTCTATTGTGTGGGGGTGGGATTTAGCTCTCTGTCGGGTTTGTCGAGAGTGTCTACGTCGTAGGGGCACAATTGACTGCAGTTCGTCAGAGCATTCACCATTAAAATACTTGTAGAACAGGCAGAGGGATGCAACGTTTCGTCGATGGGACAGAGGCTGAAGCTTATATCATATATATTAATACATATATATATATATTCATATATATTTATTCATATATATATATACATTTATATATATATATTCATATATATTTATATTCACATATATATATATTCATATATATACATATATTCATATATATTCATATATATATATATATTCATATATATATTTATAACTACTTCATTTATTCACATAAATTTAATATACGAAAGTATAGATTTATGCGTAAACTTTAAGTATTTACTTCAAAAGTGCTCAATACGTAGGTAGAGCTAGTTAGTAATTTATAAAATATATATGGCGATTAAGCTACACTGAATATTCTGCGTTTCATCCAGCTAAATAACAAGAAATATTACATAGGCATGACTTCCTTAGATTTCAAAACCCGATACTATGACCACAAAAGCACATTCAAAAACAAAAAAACACCGTATAAAAACAACACTAGCGAATAAATACTGGGAACTCAAAGAAAGCGGACATTCGCCGGTAGTCGAATGGAAAATAATGAGACAAGCTACCACATGCAGACATTTAGACGACCCATGTAAATTATGCGTCCATGAAAAATTTTCTATCCTGTACTTTAAAGAACCTCAAAATCTATTAAACTGTAGGCGGGAAATAGCAAACAACTGTGTTCACAAAATAAAACTTACTCTAGGATAGCGATACAAAATAGCTTTAAAACTAACAATAACAATAGAAAACAAACAAATAAATAAATTAAATAAACATGAATATACATAAACGATCACACACATATGTATATATATATATATATATATATATATATATATATATGTATATGTATATATGTATATATATGTGCATTACTGTCTACACATAGGTATATTTATATGTATAAAAAAAAGGAGAACGGCCACCTAAAACCACTAACCTAGTTCTAAAACAGATCCTTTGTTTGATAAAATACATGCCCATTGGCTGATAGGAAGGGGCGCGGTGGAGACTAGAAAGCTGATTCGCCAACTAGAAATCCTCAACATATATAAAAACAAGAAGCAACGACAGAATTCGCGCATAAGCCTGACGAATCCTATAGTTGGATGAAACGCAGAATATTCAGTGTAGCTTAATCACCATATATATTTTATAAATTACTAACTAGCTCTACCTACGTATTGAGCACTTTTGAAGTAAATACTTAAAGTTTACGCATAAATCTATACTTTAGTATATTAAATTTATGTGAATTAATGAAGTAGTTATACTTAGCTCCTAAAACAGTCGAGCACTTTCAAAAGAATTTATTTCACCACATTAAAAATAGATATGGAAAGAGTTAATTTCGAAACATCGCTAAAAAACATTCCCACACCCAGCAAGCATAGCTAATATTATTAAATTAATCCAAAAAACAAATGAACTAATACGCCGAATGCGATGGCGAGCAAATTTCTTCCTTAAAAATGAAAACGTAAACAAAAAAGAATCCTACGGTTTTAAAACCCTTAAAAATGCGAAAACAGTAGACCTTTTGATAAACTTTGAAAATGACCTTTTTAACGTAATTAAAAACCTAGAATTCCACAATCAACCTTACAATTTCCAACGGAAACTACACAAAATCGTTAGAAACATAAACAACTCTAACAAAATCTTTGTAAAAGCAGATAAAACAAGAAACTTTTATAAAATAGATAAGCAAGAATATAACAAACTAATCACAGAAAACATTACAAAAAACTACAAAAAACTAGACACAAACAAATGCGATTACATAGATATAATAAATACTGAAAGTAAACAAATTACCGATAAACTAAAAATTAGCGATAAAGTTGGCAAACTGAAACCTAGAGAGTCATACATTCTGCTTAAAGACCACAAATGGGACTTTAATAATAATCCCAACACCCGCCTGATAAACCCAACTAAACAAGAAATAGGTAGAATTAGCAAAACTGTACTTTCTAGAGTAAACAAACAAATCAAACAGGACCTAGAACTAAACCAGTGGGCAAATACTACCGAAGCAATCACCTGGTTTAAAAATATAGAAAACAAAGATAAATGTACGTTCATACAGTTTGACATCATAGACTTTTATCCCTCGATATCCGAAGAACTTTTTAACATTGCCCTAAAATTTGCCGAGGTATACACTGATATATCCTCAGAAGAAATCAACATAATTAAAAAATGTAGAAAATCAGTTCTAATAAATAACAATAACCAATGGATAAAAACTAAAATGAAAAATTCATTCGATTTGGCGATGGGTGCCAGAGACTCTGCAGAGGCATCAGATCTTGTGGTATTATTCATTCTATATACCCTCACAAGCATATTCGATACTACGGATATCGGCCTATATAGAGATGACGGACTAGCTATAATAAAAAAACTCCAACAAAGTCAAGGGAGAAAATTTTAAGAAAATCATACACAAAGAAATGAAAAAATTAGGCCTAAAAGCGGACATATCAGCTAACATAAAAATAACAAACTTCCTGGACGTCATGTTAAACTTAGATAAAAACACATATGAACCATACTTAAAAGATAACGCTACTCCAATTTACGTAAACCCTAAGTCCAACCACCCACCATCAATTATAAAACATATTCCTAACTCGATCGTAAGTAGACTCAGTAATAACTCAAGCGATGAAAATGCATTTAACAGGTCATCCAATATTTACGAAACAGCCCTAAAAAATAGTGGATACAAAAATATCGATATCAAATATAAGCAACAAAACACCAACAACTATAATAAAATTAAAAACAGAAGAAAAAGAACTATAATTTGGTATACGGCCCCATACAATCAAATGTTAAAAACAAAACTTGGCAAGAAATTTCTAGATCTTATTGAAAAACACTTTCCCGCATCCAACCCCTTACACAAAATCTTCAATAAAAATACTTTGAAGTTATCTTACAGTTGTTGCGAAAATTTAGAGATGATAATTAAGGCACATAATAACAAAATACTAAATGAAAACAATGTAAACAACAACAAAATAAACAATAAAAAAAGTAGATACCATGACAGAAATAAAACCAGCACTAGCAGAAATAATAATAATAATAATAATAATAATAATAATAATAATAATAATAATAATAATAATAATAATAACAAACCAACCCCGGACAAGAACAACCATACCATAAATAAAAATACTAATAACGAACAAGATAAATGCAATTGTAGACACCGCACACTTTGCCCAGTCCAAAATAAATGTCTAACAAAAAGCATAGTTTATCAAGCAACAATATTTGCGAAAGAAAACTCGAATAACAAGAAATATTACATAGGCATGACTTCCTTAGATTTCAAAACCCGATACTATGACCACAAAAGCACATTCAAAAACAAAAAACACCGTATAAAAACAACACTAGCGAATAAATACTGGGAACTCAAAGAAAGCGGACATTTGCCGGTAGTCGAATGGAAAATAATGAGACAAGCTACCACATGCAGACATTTAGACGACCCATGTAAATTATGCGTCCATGAAAAATTTTCTATCCTGTACTTTAAAGAACCTCAAAATCTATTAAACTGTAGGCGGGAAATAGCAAACAACTGTGTTCACAAAATAAAACTTACTCTAGGATAGCGATACAAAATAGCTTTAAAACTAACAATAACAATAGAAAATAAACAAATAAATAAATTAAATAAACATGAATATACATAAACGATCACACACATATATATATATATATATATATATATATATATATATATATGTATATATGTATATATATGTGCATTACTGTCTACACATAGGTATATTTATATGTATAAAAAAAAAGGAGAACGGCCACCTAAAACCACTAACCTAGTTCTAAAACAGATCCTTTGTTTGATAAAATACATGCCTATTGGCTGATAGGAAGCGGCGCGGTGGAGACTAGAAAGCTGATTCGCCAACTAGAAATCCTCAACATGTATAAAAACAAGAAGCAACGACAGAATTCGCGCATAAGCCTGACGAATCCTATAGTTGGATGAAACGCAGAATATTCAGTGTAGCTTAATCACCATATATATTTTATAAATTACTAACTATATACATTTATATATATATATTTATATATATACATATATATATATATATTCATATATACATATATACATATGTATATATACATATATATATACATGTATACATATATATACATATATGTACATATGCATATATATACACATATATATTATTACGAATTCCATTATTATTAATGCAAACAGACAATAATAACAACACATTCGTGAGTTCGTAATAATAATAAAAAATAATAATTAGACATTCCTGAAATACAATGAAAATCAAAACACGTAGGCCCTGGGTTCGGTACACCTCGCTGAAATCAAAAATATGGTGAGACTCTTTCAAAACCAGAAATATACAATAGACGACGAACAGTGTGTGTAAATAACAGAAAACCCGACGCACAATGGTAACTTTCAAAGTTAAATTTTATTATAGATCACTAAACTATGGTGGGGAGGGAATTGAGGTTAAGTAAAATAAAAGAAACAGATTACAAGGGTGTGGAAGGGGCACTGTATCTATTATCTGAAAACACCAACGAGAAATATATCAAAATAAAAAACATATATCTCCAGTCCAGACAAAATGAATTCGTTGATATAATATATGAGAGAGAGGTAACTCACTACTTTTTATGTTTCTTTTCTCTCTTTTTTTTCTTTTAACTTTCAAAGTGAACTTTAACCTTCATTTTATTCGCCTCGGGCGACAGTTCATGGCACGCGGTATACCTATACTGTATCCATTCAATATTTCAGTTATTCTCGGAGTATCATGTGTTCGTGAAATTAACATTCTGTATTCCGACAACGCCAGCTTGTTCTCCCAAACACTATTTCTTTCCTTTCGCCGTTGATATGGAGTTTATCCCAGGCATCACTTCGTTTCTTTCGCCGTTGATGGAGGGGGGTATCCACATCTTTGTTCATCTATCGCTGGGTGAAGCGATGGAAAATTTTCCACTTGCGCCCGCCTTGTACGTACCAAAAAGGTCTTTCTTCCTCTTTTTCATCCCTCTCTATTCTTCTTCTTAGTACATTTTTTAGCCCTTTCTTTCTTTTATTCTTCGTTACCTAGCTACCCGCAAGGGTCGATTGATTTCTGAGCAAATAACCCGGTCATCAGCCACCTGCTAGCCTGTGTAATAGACGCCTCTCCCACCTCTCTCCTTCTCTTTTTTACTCACTGTCTCTTTCTCTCTCTTTTAAGGTTTAGCCTCACCCTCTTTTTTTCTATAGTCTTTTTTTTTCTCGCTCTCTCTCTTGGAAACTATGTTCATTTTGCCTTTGATAAAATAATAAAATACCAAAAAACGATACATTTCTCGTTTGCCCGAAATTAAATATTTCAATTTTTAATTAATTACGTAATCCAATTTATGGTTTACGTCACAATATATACATACATACATACATGCATACATACATACATACATACATACATACATACATACATATATATATATACATATATATATATATATGGACATATAACTACTTCATTTACTTACATAAAATTAATATACGAAATTATAAATTCATGCGTAAACTTTAAGTATTCACTTCAACAGTGCTCAATACGTAGGTTGAGCTAGGTAGTAAGTTATAGAATATATATATGACAAATCCTAGCGTGGATTAAAGGCGGAATATTCTGTGTAGCTTAATTGCCATATATATGTTATAACTTACTATATATATATATATGTATGTATATATGTATGCATATATGTATGTATATATATGTATATATACATATATATGTATGCATATATGTATATGCATATATGTATATATATATGTATATATATATGTATATATATATATGTATATATATATACGCATAATGTATATGCATATGAACTTTTATTATTGTGTAATTGTGTGTACATATATATTGAGGACTTTGAAGTCGTAGCTTTTTTTTCCTATTAACATGAAAAGTTCCTCTCAAAAAAGAAAACCGAATAAAGAGAAAACAATTTTCTGCTCTGTCTCACCTTTTATCTGTCGCTATTGACATTCATTTGAGTTGTTTTTCTTTAAAGACCATAAAAAAACAAAAACCTTTCAAATTGATATGTTACTACCCACCGCTTTCCCCATTGTCTGTTCACCTTTTTTCTTTTGTCACTGAAAAACTGAGTTATTCTACAATAGGAAATGTCTATACACATGTAGAATCTATCAGACCTGTTAAATTTCCCCGATTGCACTAAAACGATAGGGTCGCTATGGCATATAATTCCGTACAAGAGGTGGTTTGCGATCTGTGTGAGATTCGAAACTACATCCGATCATTTTCTAGAGTTTTCTTTTAATCTCTTTGTAACCCAAAACAATAATATAACGCTTACGGAGCGCGTGTGAGAAAATAAGCAGCAGCCGTAAGATAGCTGACTAGCGAAAATATTAGCAGCACTAACTGTATTAGCATATATGAAAATTAAGAAAGTGTGTAGTCACAGAAAGAAAGAGGAAATAAAATTAAAAAAAGGATAGTACGTGGTCGAGCAAAAAAGAAAAGATGGATGTGTGAAATCTAGGGCGAGAAAGCGCTGGCTGTAGCCGGCGTTAGGTGGTGGGGAGAGATACTTCTAAAAAGCATATGTCGATATGTTATATGGAAGAGTGTTGTAAAAAGATATGTGTGCGAAAAGACTTTTGAAAGATAATAAAATACGTTATTCTTGGAAGAATCACGAATAAATACATTTCATTTGCACTTACAAAAAAAAAAAAAAATAAAATCGCCAAGTTGGATTTTTATTTCTTTCCTTTTTTATTTGTTGATTTGCGACGGTGACAGCCAACATGTGGCTCCGAGTGGTTGAAATGTAACGACACGGTTCGAGTTTAACGGCCATGTTACGTTATAAAACAAGACATATTTGGAACATAAGAGGCCCTAACATGAGATTCTGCGGAGTTGAGCAGCGAGATGTCTGTTCACATTACATTTCAACTTCTATAGGTTAGGTTAGAACAGTCAGGAAAGCTGGAAACAGGGAGGAAATTTCAAAGTCTAACAATCCAAATAAAGAGATTTATTAGGTATAAGACTTTTCGGTATCAAACTATTAAGATGACGTATATTCTGTATTGTTGCTGCTGTTTGTCTTAGGAAGAGTCTGGGTGTTTCATCTAGAGACAGGGTACATTCTACTACATGAGCATCACCTGTAATTCAACTATAAGAGATTTTGAATATATCGATAGATAGACTGAGAGATAGTGTGTTTGACATTTATAAATATATGTTTATTGTAAGTCGTCTAGTGATTGGAATGACCGCTGTTCATTTATCAATGAATAACGAGACACTTTGTTATAAACAAACTTGGTTTATTTAACAAACATTCATATATGCACAATACGGCGGTGGAGGTGGTGGAAAGAGGTGTAGGTTGCGAACGTGACAGGCAGTTCCTCGTCGTCTGTCTCTCGTTCCCCGTCTCCGCGTCTCTGCTTTGTTTTTGTTTACCATCTCACTTTTATGGACTTTCGACCTGGTAACCCATAAACCAATTGACGTCATTGACCCATATTTTGACCAGCCCGGCGTTTGCTTTTGGTCTTACCCCCGACCGAATTACGTCATCTCCAGGTAATCACAATTCCCGGGTTACATTTTTGTCAGCCTGGGCATGAGTTCATTCGCATCTTGCTCCATAAAATGACCTGACCCATAAAACGATTTGCGTCATAGGACCAGGTCATCACAATTCCCGGGTTACACTTTTGTCGGCTCGGATTTTGAGTTCATTCGCATTTTGCCTCTCTATAACAAAGCGACCTCAAGAGTGAGGAGGTAGAGTTTTGCTGCTGTTTTGGCTAATATGTTGAACTTTTAAGTTTATTATGTAAATCTCTATTGGTTTTCTGATTTATTTCCAAAGTGTTAACCTAACTGTGCTTCAAGAAATATCAAGTTCGGAGTTGGGAAGATTAGTAAAATATTTAAAAGAAATTATTTAAATTACTAACTTATAATAAGAATAACCTAAATTAAGAGAACACAGGAAATTGGTTGCAAAGATAAATGAATAATCGATTGAAATATTTAAAAATAGATATCCGAAAATAGGTAGATAGAAAAAAATCCATTACAAATCGAAAAAAAAAACCCTGAAGAAAGAAATGTAGGCAAATTTTTTTTATCACATGATTTTCCTTAAAAGGAAAATTGATTCCATATTGTTCATTAAAGTGTGTTTTTCTCAATGTTTGAAGAGAGGCCGTTTTTGTGAATATTTTCAAACGATATAAGATTTGAAATGGTCTGAATGGTCGCGAACGATTATAACGTACAATGGAAATACACTACCTGTTGCTATCAATCCGATCTTTGTTGTCTTGATTGTGTGAAAACACTATATGAATGCTCGATTACAAAAGCTGGTAATTTTTAACTTACAAATTTAGTCACCTTATACAGACCTAAAATTTATTGGTATATGAATAATTACCGAATTCTCAATTATATGAACATAATACAATTAGGAATATTATAAATAATATATATATATATATATATATATATATTATATATATATATATAATATATATATGTATATATATATATGTATATATATATATGTATATATATACATATATATAGGCATGTATATATATACATACATACACACATATGTATATATATATATATATATATATATTATAATATGAAGCATTTTTCTCATAAATATATTTTATTAAATACTAGCAAGCCGCCTGGCGTTATCCGGTCGTAAAATACGCATGAATTATATATTGTAATTAATGCAGATTTCTTATTTATTATAAACAGAAACATCGTAGGTATTAAACGTAATGTTAATTTCCCTTAAAAACGATATAAAAAAACGGAAAGAAACTGAAACATGTGCATGTGAGTAGTATGCGAGTTTGTTTTGTTTTAAACAGTTCACTTCTTATAAGTAAAAAATAATACTTCTTGTAAGCAAAAAATAATACTCGAGCTTAGATCGAAACTAAAACGTAAAGAGAGTGAGTGAAGTACGATAAGCATTAGATCAGCTTGACACGATCTTTAAATAGTGTTTTCAAAACTACTTATTCTTTACATAAGGAAGCTGCCATATGTCACGATTTTAGTTTTACAGGTAGTTTTTAATCAATAAATATTTATTACTTCATTATTACTACAAGCAGTGAAAGATTCTGCTTTAAACTAACTAAATAAAATCAAATTAAAATTAAAAGAATCTTTACGGAAAGTAGGCACACATTTTTCCGATTCCAATACCGATTCGGATACCCTCAAAAGTTCCGATTGTGACGTGATCGTTCCAAGGAGCCGTAGACTCCCCCCATTTGGAGAAGTTTAAGACTCCCTAAACGCTGGGGAATGCCGGGCAACTATGCTTGTATTATTTGTTAAGCATTATTGTATGCCCGGGTAGCAGCGGCCGACCCTGCTGAAAGGAAGAGTTAAGTTATGATTTTATTATTTTCCTGTAAAACTGACATATAAATCTGATTGTTTGGTGAAAGTGACACTTTCATGTCATTTTGAGAACATTACGAAATAGGGCTCACAGAGTTAACCTTTCCTGATCGTGAGAATCGAGTCTGCGACCGTTCGCGGGAATCCCTCTGGAATGACGTACTTACCGGCGATTGGCCGAGAGAGAAACCTACCTACCCGTTACCTCTGTACATAAGCGAACCCCCGGGCCAAAATCAGTCAGTTAGAAGTAATTAAATCTAATTGGGACTCAATAGTGTTTATTGAAAATCAACAACTGAACAATTGTATATAAGTGTATATCAACTTTTGTACATTGAGCTTGAATTAACCAAATAGAATAGAGATATCTGAGTCTGCCTTTCTTTTGCGTGCATGAAAATTTCTTCACTTTCAGCGTGACACGGCATATCAACCCGAAGATGAAATCGACACTGTCCAACCCGACCATGAGATCCTGCTGTGCTGAGTGAACTTGCGGAGAATTCCCTGTGAAGGATGATCACGACGCGCATGTGGCAAGGGATCCCTATTTAAGAATCGCTGAGGGTTGACCCTGGGTAAAACGCTTAAAAACTGAAAAAAAGAATATATAAAATAGACAGAGAAAGACAGACGAAAAAATATATATATACCACGTCACAACGAGAGACTTGAAAAAAAGCAACAAAAAAACTGATGGACAAAAACGACTACACAAATTCGATCGAGACATATGAATGACCATTCCAAAAATGGAAAACTTACAAAAAAAAAAAAGCAAAAACACTATGTGCTATTTAACAATATCTGCCTGAACACACACACACACACACACACACACACACACACACACACACACACACATATATATATAAAAGTGAACGTGTCTGTGTTTGTCTGTGTGTCTGTGTGTGTCTATGTACATTTCCCTACGCAATAACTGTTAATTTTTAGTCTACAGACTCGAAATTTGATATGCAGAGTACTGAGATTTGGAAAAATCTTTGTAATCAGTTTTCGGCCAGAAATTTGGCGATTAAGGGGTCAAAATTTAACGATTTGACCTTTGAGAACTCTACCAAACTCCTCCGACAATTTTGGGTCTAAACACTTGAAATTTTAGATAAAGGTTCCTTGGACATGGATCTAACTTAATAACTTGAGTTGAGCCAAAAACAATAAATTTTAAGGGGTCATAATAGGGGTCAAAGTTAAAAAAAAATTAACCGCTTTTCTTTTGCTGAACATCCAAATACCCGGGCAACGCCGGCCAACCATGCTAGTATATCTATAAAAGTGAAAATGTGTGTGTGTGTGTGTCTGTGTACATTTCCCTACGCAATAACTCTGTCAATTTTTAGTCTACAGACTCGAAATTTGATATACAGGGTACTGAGATTTGGGAAAATCGATGTAATCGGTTTTTGGCTAGAAATTTGGCGACTAAGAGGTCAAAGTTCAACGAAATGACCTTTAATAACTCAACCAAACTCCTCCGACAATTTTGGGTCTAAACACTTGAAATTTTAGATATAGGTTCCTTGGACATGGATATAACTTAATAACTTCATTTGAGCCCAAAACAATAAATTTTAAGGGGTCAGAAAAGGTGTCAAAGTTTTAAAAAAATTGGCTTCTGCGGTCTCCTTCAAATTTCTCAGACAAGGTCTAAATATTTGAAATTTTACATAAAGGGTATTCAGAGATAGGGCAAGCTTTTTCATCGGTTTTGGTCGAAAATTTTTAGTTACCAATATATAAATGTATGTATTTATGTTTGCATGTCTGCCTAAAACTTTCAATAGAGGCGACGGATTTTATTAAGATCAGTATCGTTTTGATGTTCAACCTTTCAGACGACAAATATCGAAAAATTGGCTAAAAACATTAATATCTTCCCCTTCAACTAGGCACTTTTCTACAGGGGGGGGTACTCTTTCCGCCGATATTTTTGAAATTTATCCTCTCCTTTAGATTGTCTAGTCTTAATTTAAAAAAAAAAAATCGCTTCAGGTTTGGCGGTGGGCGTAACAGCATAGACGTTAGGTTTTTACCTCATTCTTTTCCTCCTCCTCGGTACCGGTTCGAGCCTGCCTTCCTACTACCACATTTTTTTTTTTTGCTTTTTTTTTGTTCAACAGACACATTCAAACACCCGGGCAACGCCGGGCACCCATGTTAGTATATATCTATAAAAGTGAACATTTCTGTATCTGTGTGTGTGTGTGTGTGTGCGTGTGTGTGTGGGTGTGTGTGTACATTTCCCTACGCAGTGACTCTGTCAATTTTAAGGCTACAGACTCGAAATTTGATATACAGGGTACTGAGATGTGTGGAAATCCATGTGATCGGTTTTCAGACAGAAATTTGGCGACTAAGGAGTCAAAGTTCAACAATTTGACCTTTGAGAACTCTACCAAACCCCTCTGACAATTTTGGGTCTAAACACTGAAAATTTTAGATATAGGTTCCTTGGACATGGATCTAACTTAATAACTTGATTTGAGACCAAAACAATAAATATTAAGGGGTCATAATAGGAGTCAAAGTTTTAAAAAATTACGGTTTTTTTTTGCTCAGCATACACCTCCAAACACCCGGGCAACCATGCTAGTATATATATATATATATATATATATATATATATATATATATATATATATATATATATATATATATATATATATATATATATACTAGCAAAAGTACCCGTCGTTGACTCGGTTCAAAAACAGCCTACAGAAAATGGGCTCTGATTTATGAAAGTATGATAGGTTATGAAAAGAAAGGGTTGTAAAAAGATAGTTTCGAATTTGGGGGTATCAAAACCAAAGCAAAATATGATGAAAGTAAAAATAAAATAGATAAACCTTATAATTTATTATACCATACCTGTTCACACTGAAACACTTATCACAATATTCTGTGGATCTATATTAAAAAAACCTTGTAAAACTTTGTGACATATTTCCATTCTATGGAGGTCAGACGCGAACGAACACCCCATAATTTTATTATACCATATTTCTTCAAACTGAAACATAATTATCAAAGTATAATTACGCAGATAGACATGAAAAGTCTTTATTAAAGTTTGTGCCTATTTCCATTCCATGGAGGCCAGGCGCGAACGCAGACCCCACAATTTTATTATACCATCCCTATTTAAGTTAAAACATACTTATCAAAGCATTATTATGTACATCTATATCAAAAACACTTGTAAACGTTTTTTTTTAATTGTTAAATTTTTTATTTCCATACTTTGTGCGCCAGGCGCGTACGCAGACTCCACAATTTTAATGAATCATCATTATGCCAGATCAAACATACCCATTCCTGTGTCTCGATATACCTTCTATCATTATATGTGATCAGTTTTTTTTATTATAGTCAATCATATAGGAGCCTATTCGTGACCACACACACACACAGACGTTCAGCTTTATATTATAGAATATATATCTTGAATCCGTTAGAAACAAGCAATAGTTATAACACCTCACGTTAGAATTAGTGCTTAATCCGAAATTGATAAGTTAAATATGAATAAATTTGTGCTAATGTTTGCAGTAAATTAAATCAATCGTTATTTTTCTCTAACTGTGCACCGAATCGATACCATTATACTTAGTTCGCTGCACCTAATCATAACAACGGCCCGTACAAAACAGTAGCCAGGTCGACCTTGTATTTTTCGATAAATAGTGGAACTTAAATACTGAATATTAAATCCCTGATTCTACACCGAACGGATATTATAATACTTATATTACTGCACCTTATCATAACCATGGTCCATGCAAAATTTATGCTAGCTCGGATTCGTAGTTTCATACAAAAGTGGGACGCACCGACACACAGACTAAAAGAAATATTATATATATATATATATATATATATATATATATATATATATATATTAAATGAAAATTACAATTGAATTTACCAAAATGATCCAAGATGGTAAAATTAAAGTAAATTATAAATATTAAAGAATTAATATTTATAAAATCATCTTAGCCAGATATAAAAGCTCGATAAAACCAAATAGGAAATAGAGCTTATAATATGAGCAAACAGTTAATAAAATATGTTAAAAAACACTTTGAAATGAGTTAAAAACATATTTAATCTGAAAAGGAAACACTAGATAAATGGATAGTCCTATCCATTTATCTAGTGTTTCCTTTTCAGATTAAATGTTTTTAACTCATTTCAAAGTGTTTTTTTAACATATTTTATTAACTGTTTGCTCATATATATATATATATATATATATATATATATATATATATATAGATATATATAGATATATATATATATATAGAGAGAGAGAGAGAGAGAGAGAGAGCGTAACAGGTAGACGGATAGAGATAAATTCACAAGTTAAATTAAGAAAACTCAAGAATATTCGATTTAGTTTATTTCTGTTTTTAATCTCCTAATTTCTAAAATTATTTAAAAATGTATTTTGAAATCGTTTGCTTGTTCATTGCTATGTTCTGTGTGTGTGTGTGTGTGTGTGTGTGTATGTGTGTGTGTGTGTCTATGTGTGTGTGTGTGAGAGAGAGAGAGAGAGAGAGAGACCGGGAGGGAGGGAGAGAGGACAGAGGAGGAGGTGGAGGAGGACATGTCGCGTTGCGTGATTTTAAGGCGACTATTGCGCAGGTTTTTTGGCGAGTAAGCCCCGCCTTCTTGGTATTACCGCGAATGATGCCGCACCTGTTGTTGCTTTGAGGTTTGTCATTTATAAATGCCTAAAGAAAGTGGGGTAATAAATAAAAAAGAAGAAAAGGAACAAATAGAAAGAAATGTAAAAAACAAGGAAGATAGAAAAATTAGACAAAATTTACAAATAACGCTAAAAAGATGAAAGGACATTTTTCATGGGACGAAGGAGAACAGACAGTAAAAGAATGAAGTTCACGAAAAGGGCGTACATTGGTTGGTTGTGTGATTTGATGGCATGTCAATCGTCGTATCATGCCAAAATTATGTTTTATATACGACTAGCAGGCTGCCTGGCATTGTCCGGTCGTAAAATATGCTTAATATATTTTGATTAATTCAGATTTCGTATTTATTATTATATTACATTGGATCCAATATATAGAATTGATTTAAAAAGTAAAAAAAAAAAAAAAGAAAAAAAAAAGAAAAGAAAAGAATCGTGCGCCATCATTGAGAATCGAAACCAAAATATCATATAAGTTGCTTTCCTGCTATATTATCCATTTTCTTTAATTGCAGATTTATCAACTATCGGTTATTTTCAGTTCAGCTTAGTTTGACAATTCATCATGTGGTTTCAGCAGGACGTAGCCAAATGCAACACAGTCCACGATTAAATCAATTTACTGAGAAAAATATTTGATGAACGAAGAATTTCACAAAAAGACCTGTCAACTGCTCACCTCGTTCGTGCGATTTAATCCCATAAGATTATTTTCTTTTGACACATGTAGTGTGCCATGTCAATGCTGATAAAATAGACACAATAGACCATTTGGAAGACAACCTTCAACGTCTTATTGCAGATATACAGCTTAATGTGTGGAGTTTGTGAATATTGGATATATAGAATACGCCATATATGCACGAGCTGCGAGGATATATATATATATATATATATATATATATATATATATATATATATATATATATATATTATATTATATTATTATAACTTATATTTAAATTATAAATGCCAACTTAATATGTGGGATTAACCACATATTTGTATATTAAAACTATTTTTCTGTGATTTACTTTAATTTAAAATTCGCCGCCTCTAAAAAAACACTCTTTACAGAAAGACTTTTGTAGCGGCGATGTTTACACGTCGGCATCAAAAATAAAAATAGCTAATCTTGTTTCTGCGCAACAATCTCTGAGTTTTTGGGCCAAGATCAAAGTGTAGTACCTGTTCTTCAGCTGCTGCACTTCAATTTCTTGTTCTCTGTCGGTGGAGGGGAAGTCCTTCACGACTCAGACAATTTTTAATTTTTGTTCCTTTTCTCCACGTTAAAAAACGACTCTGGTGTCTAACTCTGTCCGCGTGGGGAGGCATTGTAAATAGGAACAATCTCTGAGTTTTAATGACCGAATTAATAAAAATAAAAACATTCTGAACCAATCAGATGTATTTATGCGAAATTATAATAAATGCCGTTTTTATTCATTTGCATAAGAGGCTAGATTTTTCCTCAATAATCAGTTGAGTCGAAATCCGCGAGAGATCTAAGATCTCCATTGCCTTAGCCCCCCCCACCACTTCAGCTATTAGTCGGGCTTTAGGAGTGCTATATTTCAACGCATACATACAGTCATAAACATACATATTCGCACATTAACGAACACACAAACACTACTCGTAAACTCTTTCATTAGCATATGTTCATCAAAATCAATGTATTTACTTATTAATTAACTTATTCATTAATTTATTCATTAAAATATTGCCAACCTTTCTCAGTGAACATTTCTTTTTGCTATGAAAACAAACATACGTTCACTCTTATTAATGACTCTTAGTGAAATATAATTTGTACGATTACGTGGAGAAGTTTGGATTACGATTTTCAAACCTGTGAATAAATCACGGCGCTTAAATTTCTTCAAAGTTTTATCGAACGAATCCCCCTTTGCCTTACAAGGACTCTAAAAATATTAAAAGAACCCCCCCCAAAAAAACCTCTTCGATTTTAAACATAAAATACCTCTTTTATAAATCTAGGCTTTTGAAGTAATTATTTCGGTTTATATTTATTGTATAACATTTATCGCTTTCTCACATTAAATAAAACAAACAAAAACAAATGAAAACCGCCACTCTCCATCGTGAAATCTTCTGCTAAATTTGAACAAGCTAAAAGGGACCCCCCAAACTTTCTTAAGAGATATATCATAATCTATGAAATTTATCATCAAAAACCAAACAAATATATTAAGATATATATCATAATCTATGAAATTTATCATCAAAAACCAAACAAATATCTTAAGAGATATATCATAATCTATGAAATTTATCATCAAAAACCAAACAAATATCTTAAGAGATATATCATAATCTATGAAATTTATCATCAAAAACCAAACAAATATCTTAAGAGATATATCATAATCTATGAAATTTATCATCAAAAACCAAACAAATATCTTAAGAGATATATCATAATCTATGAAATTTATCATCAAAAACCAAACAAATATCTTAAGATATATATCATAATCTATGAAATTTATCATCAAAACCCAAACAAATATCTTAAGATATATATCATAATCTATGAAATTTATCATCAAAAACCAAACAAAAAGAGGTAGTGGTTTGGACCCAACAGGTCACGTGTATGTCCATTATGTTTTATATCTGTGTACTCAGTTCAACCAATCCAGTAAGTGAAGCAAAATATGTTTTAATAACGCTAACACGATGAAATCCTTCTGATAAGTTACTTTTGAACTATTTCCGGTTTACTTGTGTTTATAAATGTTTGTCAACGAGACTCGATTGCGTTTTGTTTTAATCAGATCGGTTTGGCAAAGGCAAGCATTTGAAACCAAATTAAAAACGTTATAAGACGCGGCTAAATAAATATACAAACAGTTGTATTCAAACAGGAACAACGTTTGATGTTCTCGCGTCCGTGGCATTCTTTCGTTAACCCTGTTCCGTCTATTAGGTATTGTTATGGTTAAACATGGCCGCGTTTATAACTTACACAGTGGCCGTTGTGGGCACTAAATGAATTTGTCACTTTCATAAGTTTGTTGTGCGATTGTGACTCATTGATCGTCTTCGTAACTATAACACAACGCAAGACGAATACTTGCTGTAAATCAGTTAAGCTGTGTGTGTGTGTGTGTGTGTGTGTGAGAGAGAGAGAGAGAGAGAGAGAGAGAGAGAGAGAGAGAGAGAGAGAGAGAGAGAGAGAGAGAGAGAGAGATCGCCATGGGTCATTGAAAGAGTAAACTCAAACGTTGTCCGTGGTAGATTTCTGGTCGTGTCGATCCTCAGCGTTTTTTTCGGTCCGATCTATCACTCGGCTACAGCTCGAGCCGCCAACTCTCTCAAACTGGGCAATGTCGTCAATTGTCGCAAACGCAAAAACTGTTCATAAATTGTCTCTAACTGTCGTAAACTATCACAAAAATCATTGCCACTCCAAAAACGAATCTAAAACGTAATGACCTTCATGTTCACAACCACTGGCACACCTTGATTACTAATCCTACATTAATTTCCTTTGTTGAACAACTTCCTATACCTTTGTTCTGCTGATAAACTTATTTCAACTCTTCTTGTTATATTTTGAAGTATTGAAATCTCAGAAATGGTGTTATCGACCATGGCAATTGGTGACTGTTAAAGGAAAAAAGAAGCTTTGAATGTGACCATCAAACTACAGGGGAAAGATAACGAAATACTATGTACAACATGGAAATAAACTGACATCTTAGGAAGATCTCCATCATTCTAATATTATAAGAGCAACCGGACTCATAAAATAAAGAATTTATCCAAAGATACAAACAATTGCACTAAAAAAGAGGGTTAAAATGTTTAAAAGATCTCTCGTAATGTACGAAATAGTAGGTTAATATCTGACATCTGAAAAGATGCCCATTCCCAGCTTAAAAAAAAATAAAAAAGCAACAACAAAAAGCAAAACAAAAGAAAAAACAAAACAAAACAAAAAACATAATGGAGGTAATTTTTTTCTGCTTCGTAAACGTATATTTTACAAATAAATATTTTTTAAAGTTGAGACACTGACAGGCACAGCAACTTCAGGTTAAAATGAACCAGAAAATAATGGTGATCAAGATGGCGTGCGTTCGTCGCTTGTTCAGATAACCGTGATCATGTAGTTGTTTTGTAGGTCCGGAGATGGTTCATCAGTCCGATCCTTAGCAAAGGTTCTGACTGCTTTGTGTTTTCGATATGCACGTGTTCTCTTACGTTTCTCAATTCGCGCAGATCCAGTAATCGTTAATTAATTGCAATACGCCAAGAATATCTGTTTTAAACTAGGTTTTCCCACGAGTCGGACACCGAATTGTTTAAGGAACACTAAACTGTCTTTGAACCGTTGTCGCTGTCCTCTGACTGTTCTTTTGACTTTGGCCAACAGCATAAAGCAGCTGTCTTGGGAGTCTTGAATGTGGCATGTGGCATACACGACCCCCCAATGAGTCTGACATGATTGTAGTATGGTGACCGGGATAAAACGTCTGTGTTTGCTATCTTGTCTTTTCATCAATCTACGGACGCTGATTACGTTCTGTTGGCAGGTCTAGCATATCCGGTCTAAGTTTCGCAGGTGTACCTGAAGATGGTAAGTATCGCAGCTCTCTATATTTGAGATTTGGTCTGTAGCCGAAATCCTCTTCAATCCCACACAGTAAATAGGAGACTTAATAAAGTAGTGCTAGTCTTGGCTATCCTGCAGTCAACTTCATCATCTATGAGCGGGATATTGCTAAAGTAAGTGTATTTATCCACAGTTTTTACGTTGGTTACACGCACTGAGATTTATAGCTAAACATATTGTTTCTTTAGGGCAGGCTGGTACATTACCTCGATCTTCCTTATGTTGAATAGTGGTAACTAATGGCTGATTTCAGAATCTCCAAAGCTTCAACCTGGGGGCCTAACCATTGAATATAGTTTTGCCATACCAAAGATAGTAGGGAAGGGGTTGAAGGGAAATGTTGACGCGACAACCCAGACATTTTTGTAGGTCAGCGTGTTTTTTCTATTTACGTTTGCCTCGTATTTTAAAAATATTTTCCTAAAACTGAAAAAAAAATCTTGTTTATTATTTTAGAAAGTTTTTCAAAATTTGATTTTCGTTTCATTTTTTCCAGTTCATCTTTTTCATTCTTCTTTCGAATTTTTCATTAAATTCCGACATTTTCTTAATCTCCATCATTTTTATCCTTTTATATATTCTCTTTTTTTGCTTTGTTCAAATTTTTTCTGTCTTTTTTAGGAGTCACCACATATGAAGGCCCTGATAAGTGTTAGTGAGTGTACAGTAATCAATAGGACAATATCGTAATAGTCGTTATTAATGGAAATTTGATAGATTAGATTACTTAAGGAGGCGGTTCAAAAAGAATTTGTTTATGTTGGACTTGAAGACAACCAAATTATAGTCAGCTGGGAAACAGGCAAACGGAAGAGAGTTCCACAGGCGTGCAGTTCTAAGAAAGAAACTTTGTTCGTGGAATCTACGTTTTGATTTTGGCACAGTAAAAGAGCGAGGAAAGTTATTAACAGTGGTTTCAGCTAGACGGGTGTTTTTCGAAAAAAAATGATGAGGGGGGACAGAGATTGGAGCTCAAACGAGCACTTGCCATGGAAATAACGGTAAAATAAAGACAGGCTCGCAACGTCTCTTCTGTGGGAAAGAGGTTGCTGGAAAGAGAAAAGGGCATCTCCCACTAAGTTACGAAGTCTATTTTTGTACTCTGTCAAGGCAGAATAAGCTGCTTCTAGCACCTTCTGTTCAGATATGACAACAATACTCCATCCCTGGACGTACTTGGCTTTTATATAGAGAATTGCATCAGTAGTGAGATAACTACTGGAACGGTAGAGAGATCCTACCATTCTTCCAGCGACCTTGGCAACAGATCTGATTTATTTGTTCCATTTCTTTCTTTCTTTTTCCTTTTTCTTTCATTCTTTCTTTCTTTTCTTTCTTTTCCCCTTATTTTCTTTCTTTCTTCCTGCTTTTTCTTTCTTTTTCCTTCCTTTCCTTTTCCTATTTTCTGCCTTTCTTTCTTTATTTCTTCGTTTCTTTCTTTTTCTTGCATTTTTCCTTTCCTTCCTTTACTTTATCTTTCTTTTCTCCCTTCCTTCTTTCCTTCTTTTCATTTTCTTTCTTCTTTCCTTTCTTTTTCTTTCTTTCTTTGCACTATTCTGTCTTTCTGTTTATATCAAAATGAAATGTATTTTTCTATTTTCTATTCATTTAACCTTTTCCTTTAGATTTCAAACTCACTTCTAAATTACCGATCAAACACGCACGTTAGCGCGCACGCGCGCACACACACACACACACACACACACACACACACACACACACACACACACACACACACACACACACACACACACACTAAAACACACTTCCACACTTTGTGAAAACAAGTACTCCTCAATCAAAAACAAAAACAAACAATAATAACCTTTCCGCCTCTTATCCTTATAACTAAGTCTCTGTCCTGTCAGCGCCAAATCTCCCGCGTAACATCCATCCGCTTGTCTATCTTTTGGTTTGTTATGAACACAGATACTTTTCTGTCTACTTCGTCACCTTCCATCCTCAACCCGCCACCCCTATCTCTTGTTTCCCCTCCCTCTTCCTTCTCTCAGTCGTAGCAAGGCCATCGCACGGACACTTGCTCGCTGGGCGGTGACAAAACGCGTTATAATTACAACTTTAATTCTTTTTTTTAATGAGTTTTTCCCCACTTTTGGACTTTTCAACGTTTTCTCTATCATATTTGGCTCTTCCCTAATTTGTTTACCCACTGACAAGATGACCCCGAGATGATACACTAATACAGTTGATCTAAAACAGTTTCTCGTTTTGTGGCGGACACATCTAATTTATGTCGAAAGAAAATATAAACATGTGATGATTGAGAGGCTAAAAAATTTACCGTTTCACTTAATATTATCAACGCTGATTCACTTAACCGTCTCTCTCTCTCTCTCTCTCTCTCTCTCTCTCTCTCTCTCTCTCTCTCTCTATATATATATATATATATATATATATATATATATCTCGCTATATATATATATACATACATACATACATACATATATATATATATATATACTATTATATAAAAGAAAGTAGTGTGTGTTTGTGTGTGTGTAAGTTCGTTCCCTATGAACTCCGAAACGGCTGGACCGATTTTCTTTTTTGATATTTCACACAAATGCACTCCATATGCCTGAGAGTGATCTTGGGGTTTCCATAAGAATCTTTCACTTAGTGATACAAGCACCAAAAGTGGCACAAATGACGTTCAGAACATACATTTTAAGAAAAGCACGTTAGCTATCAGAAAATTCAAGATGGCTGCCAATTTTCAAGATGGCTGCAGAAACAAACCTGACAAATTTCAATTTTAGTGCTTGCATCACCAATTAAAAGATTGTTTCAGCAATCTGTCCCATTATATCGGAATATCCTCGATAAGTATCGATAATCGAAAAAATCCGATGAAAAAGGGAATTTGGCTAAAGTAAACACTTTATACAGTCTAACATCACAAGTGCATTTGATAAGTTTTATCACCGCTAAAGTAGAAAGGCCCGGCATATAAAATCAACAGTGGGTTCTTTGATATAACAAGGGCGCGTCCGAAATGAATGTTTTCGTTTAGAGTACAATTGATCCATGATACTTGATTTTTTGTTAAATTTTAAACTTTAATTCAAGCCATTATCACCGCACAAGTAGAAAAGTCCGGCATATAAAATCAGCTGTATGTTCTTTGATATGACAGGGACGCGTTCCAAATGTTGCATAGTTCTTATTAGAAGAGGACTGATGTTATATATTTGTTGTTGTTCGTCTTAGTAAGAGTCTTAGAGGTTCATGTTGTGTGCAGATATATCGCGTATATATCAAAAGAGAGACATATTATGAAATAGAGACAGTCTTATATATAAAGAGACCGGGCACAGGCTAATACAGGAGAGCCGAGCATGTAATTCAATGAGAGGAGATTTATGATATAATGATAGATAGACCGAGAGATAGTGCGTTTGGCATTTACGTTTGACAGTTCTGTGAATGGAAGTGTTTCTATAACATTGACACATATATTTCTTACCTATTTTTGAGATGATGATTTTCACAAGTTCTTATAATATAAATGCACAATACCTTTTCTGTTGAAAATATAACTCGAAGGCTCAGATACAAAAATATGATGATTCTGTTTATTATACCATATGATGTGAACGGTCAATGGCTTTGCATCAAGGAATTCAAGTCTTACATAATTCTTCTTCTAACCATCGCTTCCAAGGATCTATCAGCTCTGTCTTTGACTCCTCTCTTCTCCCCTGACTGACTGACTACCCGACTGAGTTTCTTGACTGACTATATTGAGACCCATGACGTCATTGCATGACTAACACGTGCATATTAGACACATGGCATGACATGCCTCCGTGTTTAAGCATGCATTGTTACTCACATGTTTCAAACATGCGCGATTTGCACGTTTTGAAACCATTTCTGATGACCAGGAAATTTCCCATTCTCTTTGTTGTTTTACAAAGGAATTTAACCTACTTGTTAATTCTCTAACCGATATTTTTATTATGCATTCTTTCTAAGAATGTGAATAGATTTTCCAGCCAAATTTTATTTATGAAATAGTTTAAAAGAATTAACAATTTAACTGGACATTCCATTTAAAACCTATTGGTCTTTAAAACTTATCTACAGGGTTCGATTCTCGTTTTATCTGATATCAACTTCATTTAACTAATTCTTTTTTTCTTACATGAAAAGGGGACAGCCCTTTTCATGTAACACAAATGAATATTTATGTTTTGTAGCGCAACTAATGCATGATATTTAGCTTTTGCATTTTAAACTGTAATTCAAGCCATTATATAAAATCAACAGTAGGTTTTCTACAGTGCAATGTAAACTACAATGTATTATGAACTAAGTCATTACATGGAGGTATGTAGAGCTTCCTCACTGCGGCAGATCCCAAACTAGAACAGGAAATAAATAGAGTTGATTGAAAAATGGACGATTTGACTGATTTCGATGACAAAAAAATATGGGAGGATGAAACGGTCGTTGATCCTCACTCAATTACGGCTAACGTCGGGTCTCCCTGATATGTATACATCTAATGAACTTAAAACCAATATTTTGGCAAACGTCCTCAATACAAGGTAGAGATTTATAAATAAACTTTATACAAACATTAAAACTTGTCTACACAAATGTGTGCGTAACTGCATCGTCACTGAATGGTGCGGAAACAAAAATAAAATTGTCGAAAGTAAATCATATATTTGAGAAGAACGACGTTATCGTTTCGGGCTGTTGATACCTATACATTTGATTTTCGTATAGTTTAATGCCACTTAAATTCACACTAGAATTGCAGGCAAGGACCTATGGCATAGTAGATAATGTAGTTGGTAAAATTCAAAGATTTCAACTGCGGATTACTTGGGATTTCTATCCAGTCATGGCTGACGTAACGAAAGCATACTCCTCTTATAGATTAAATAGTGTTCCGTTCGAAATTCCGAGTCGATTCCCGAGTTGGATAGAAAGATTCCCGAGTTCGGCAGAAAGATTCCTAGTACGACAAAATACACAGGAAAAAAAGTCAGAGGTTACATCGACCAACACTTTATGAAAAATAACACTCAAGATTAGAACTCTGGACGGAATTTCGAATTTAACCCTCTATCTACTTCACAAGGGTAGCATGTTCTCGTTCCTTCAGCCATGAATAGATAGAGGTCCTAAGTAATTCACAATCGCCACACCGAGAAAGATAAATAATGAAAAAGTCATATTATGTATAAACTTTTGGATCGTTAGATCTGCCTTGCTTTGCTTAAAAATAATTGACAGCAATGATTAATTAATATCAATTATCAATTACGAGAACATGCTACCCCTGTGAAGTAGATAAAGGGTTCAATTCGAAATTCCGTCACGAGTGTCTTTCCCAGAACTGCTAGACTGCTTTCCCAACTGTACTGACATGCAGAAGTTCAAGTGTAATGTGAACAGACATCTTGCTACTCATCTCTCTTCATAATGCCCCTGCAACTTATGTCCCCGATAGTAGCTCCTATTTCAAAGTGGCAATGTGCCTTGTTTGGGGGTGAAAATTGAATTAAAAAAAGAAAAAAGATTCCTGAGTTCGACAGAAACATTCCCGATTTCGAAATGATACAGCTATGAGGTGCCTTCAATAAGTTTCCAGAATTTTTTGTACAGGTATTTAAAATTGTCGTAGATTCTTGAAAATGCAGTATTTTATTGCTATACATCTCCTGAGATAGCTGACCAATTTTTATGATTTCAGATTCAAATAAACAGCTAAAGCAAGAATTGGAATACACTTTACTAAAGCTTGATTGTCACAGCTGGTGAACAAGTTCAATCTGGACGTGAAGACACGTTAGAAAAACGATATGCAATAAAATTCTGTTTTAAACTTGAAAAAAAAATGTCACAGAAACGTATGGAATGCTTCAACCTGCTTTTAGACCATTTTGCATAAATCGAGCATAATTTTTCTAGTGGCATAAGAGGTTCAAGAAAGGCAGGCAGTCTATGAGGGATAGTGATAGGTGTGGGAGAAGTAAAGAAAGTCGGAACACTAGAGATGATTGGTCAAATCAAGAATTTCATGGATAAGGACTGCCGTAGACAATAAGTGAATAGTTTGATGGCAGTGTGGGAACCGTCAACATAACTATTTGCAAGGAACTGAAGATGCGGAAGATTTGCGTGAATGCATCATTCCACAACTCCATTTTTGTCAGAGGCTATTTGACCAAGATGGGCATAAACACACTTCCTCACTCTCCCTATAGATCTTGCTCTCTGTGACTTTTGGTTATTCGCTAAGCTCACGAAAAACCTTAAGCCGCTGTCGTTAAGAGACAATTTAGGAGATTAAAGAGGCTGTGACGAATGTCATTCACCTCACACAAAGACTTCCATGAGGCCTTTCAGAAGTTGTTGGAACGGTACAACAAGTGCATTGCAGCCGGAGGAGATTACTTTGAAGGAGACGAGAATTTAATGCGTGTACTATCAGTAAAAGTGCCCATACGAAAAACGTCTGGAAACTTATTGAAGGCACCCCGTAGATCTGAAGAAGGTCGGAGGTTACATCGATTTAAACATTGCTAAAATAACACTCAAGATGCGAACAGTAGTCCGAAGAATCCAAATAATACGAAAACGACAGTAATACCCGTGGGATACTATAAAAGGTTTATTTCTCAGCATCACACTTTAATATTGTAATTAAGTTTAGGGTTCAAAATAGAAGATAATAAGAACTTGTTCGTAGGAGTTTAACACAACGGCGCTCCATTGTTTTAGTGTCTGTGTCTATGCGTAAGTGTTCAACGATACATATATTTCGATCAGCGTATATGTAACCCCTAAACGACGTTTCATACACACAAGCACAACCATTTCAGATTTTTTTGTTTGTTGTTGTATTTGTGTTAGTGTGAACGTAAGCGGTTCATTATTTGTTGTAATCTTGTAATTCTAACCCAACCCATATTCCTTTGCTCGAATCCAATTCTTCAATGTTGTAAACACATGCCAACTTGACACCGACGGCCTTTCTTCGGCTGACCAAGGGAGATAAGCACGATCCATGACGACCCCGATCGTGTCGATTGATAATTGGTTCTCGCCTCCCATTTGATATCTCTCCCAGACACCACGCTGGTTTTAGATGTGTCTAGCTTCGTCGATCGGTTGGTCGGTTAGATTATTCAGGAGGTTTGACACAAAATCAAATATTGGTTTGAGGTATATTTTTATTTAGTGGAAAATATTACAAAATAAAATCGGCACAAGGCCACTCAAAAATTGAGGAGAGGGGGAGGTCTTTGTTCATCCTCGCCACTGCATCTTTTGTTGGTCCATGCTAGCTCTAGCTAGAATTCTCATTCATCATAATACCGTAAACACACCGGGGGCTGCTCTATTCCCGAATCCAATCATTTTTTTTTAAAAATATTAATAAATAGTAAATTGTACATATATATGTAATCCCTAACCACACCTCTCCTAAATCGGCACTGCTTGAGTCTAATGGCAAAGAGAAGCCCAGGACGACTAGAAACAATGCCGAGATAAGCGGAGAGTACACACAGCAACTGGAATTCCCAAATGGTGACCCATTTTAGTACTACCCAGGCTCAACGTTGCTTAACTTTGGTGATTTAACGTATATATATATATATATATATATATATATATATATATAGTTAGAAATAACATTTTATTGATGAAATTGTTTTTGTGGCACGAACAAAACTCGAACTTGACATCCTCAGGTTTTCAGTCCGAGTCGATAACCACTTGACCACAGGCGGTTCTGCTTAAGTTTGAAATAGAATTCTCACTATTAAACGCTCGCAGGTTGAATATTCGATCTCTTTATTACTCTGTGCTTTCCATTCTTTCCTTTATTTTAACCCTATCACCATTACCTAGGTTTAAGGCCACTCAAGGATGACGGTTAATTGAGGCTGTCAAATAATTTCAAGAAGCTTTCTCAACCACTGACAGCCATGATTAATAACACCTTACTATGAAGCTCTTTGTTCAAAATCCTCGTCTTAACATTTATTTTTACAAAGGGATCACCAATTATCAAGGCCCGGAGACCACTCAAGGATAAGGGTTATTGAATGTACAGTAGTCAATGGGATACTTTCTTAGTAATCGTTAGTAATAGAAATTTGGTAAATTGGATTATTTAATGGGACGGTTTATCACGAATTTGTTTACGTTGGACTTGAAGACAACCAAATTATAGTCTGCTGGAAAACAGACTAACGCAAGAGAGTTTTACAGGCGTGGAGTTCTGAGAAAGAAGTTTTGTTCATAGATTCTACGTTTCGGTTTAGACATAGATAAAGAGTGGGGAAAATTATTGACAGTAGTTTCAGCTAGACGGGTGCTTATCGTGAAAGATTGGTGAGGAAGGACCATAGATTGGAGCTCAGACGAGCACCTGCAATGGAAATAACGATAAAGCAGAGACAGGCTCGCAACGTCTCTTCTGTGGGAGAGAGGTTGCAGGGCAGAGCTCCCCCCCACTAAGCTACGAAGTCTATTTTTAACTCTGTCAAGGCAGGATAACCTGCTTCTATCAGCTTCTGTGCAGATATGGCAACAGTACTCCATCATTGGACGTACTTGGCTTTTATATAAATAGAGAATTGCATCAGAGGTGAGATATCTACTGGAGTGGTAGAAGGATCCCACCATTTTTCCAGTGCCCTTGGCAACAGATCTGATGTATGTGTTCCATTTCAAATCAGGAGTAAAAGTCAAGCCCAGAAACTTGTCGAAACATGGAACCTCCCCAAGTCGATAGCCATTCATTTCAATTGATGCCAGCTGGGGATCAGAGCGTTGATGATGTAAAGATAGAAGTTTGGTTTTAGATGCATTAAAAGTAACCAGCCATCTCTTTCCCCATTGTACTACGTGCTCAAGATCAGAGGAGAGAGAATCAGAGAGAACTTGGTCATTTATTCCCTTTGATATGTTGCCATAGATGGTAGTGTCGTCAGTATAAATGTCTACGAATAATCTAAGTATGTGATTTGGGAGATCATTGATGTAGATCAAGAAGAGAGTTTGGCCAAGGATAGACCCCCAGGGGAACTCCAGCATTAATACTGTGAGCTTCTGATTTCTGCCCATCAACCACTACTCTTATGAACCTATCAGAGAGAAATAATTTAATAATTGAGAAGGGATTTTCAGCTATACCGTACCTTGAAATCTTGTGAAGTAGGCCTTTATGCTATACCCTATAAGAGGCCTTTGATATGTCAAGAGCAATTGCCCTAGAAAAGAAGCCTTTGTCGAGAGATTCGCTAATCCTATGAGATTTAACCGTTAGCACATCTGCTGTAGATCTACCAGAACAGAAACCATATTGCATGCTACTAAGAAGGTTATTTTTGCTGAGATGGTTGACTACTTCTTTATTTAACACGGATTCGAGCAACTTACTCATAACGCACAGGAGACTTATTGGTCTGTACTGAGAGGGAGATTTCCGATCACCTGAATTCTTAAGTACCGGGCACACTGATGAGATTTTCCAGGATGTTGAGAAGCAATTCTCCTTAAGACGCCGCTTAAACAGCTTAATAAGTATGGGGGGTAGTTCTGGTTGAATATTTTTCAACACTACAATTGGAATGCTGTCAAGGGCAGTTACTTTACTGGAATAGCGTGTTTTCTGTTACAGAAGGCAATATGGGCGATTGATGACATTGGAAACGTGAACTGGAACAAATACATCAAGGACATTTCAAAGGCTGCTAGTCCGAAGGTGATCTCCTTCTACCGCGCTAGAAAATTATTCACACCGAGGAGTATCCTGTATTTCTACAAAACCACTTGTCACCCATGCATGGAGTATTGTTGCCATATCTGGGCTGGCGCTTCCACCACTATTCTCTAATTGGCCTCACACTATCAACCAAACTTTAACCCCTGTCTCATCACCGCGATGTTGCATAACTGTGCCGCTTTTACAAGTATTTTAATGTTGAGCTTAGTGTACTTGTACCTGATCGACATACATACCTCCGACAAGCATTTTTAGCAAGAAACCCTTGATTGTAGAGGTTCCTAGATGTCGTAAATCCTCATATTCTAAGAGCTTCTATTCTCGGACTTCGGAATTCCCTCTCTGCTACCGCTTCCCTGATTGTATTAAAGTTTAACTGTAATATGAACGCTCATCTTTTTACATAATCCCGCGTAGAGATGACCCAAAATAGGTTTTATGACTTGTGTTGGTTGAACAGGCGTAACAATGTGATAAGCAACAGGTGAAAGTTCAGTTTCTTTTTAGGTAATCAGAGAAAGAAAAGACAGTTCTTTGTAATGATAATATATAGACGAGTTCATGCTGTGAATGTTTTGTAGACGGAATCAGAGATTAGAGCTCAATAAAAATAATGATAGAGCAAAAAGTGACGTGCTTTTTGTGAGAAAGAAACACTAAGGAAGGAAAAATACGACTTGTTTAGATTGTGACGTCACTTTTGTACTTTGTCAAGCAAGAACATAACATTTTCTTTATGTTTTCTTTCTTTCTCTTTCTTTTCTCTCTATTCTTTTTTTTCTTTCTTTCTTACACACTCTCTTTCTTTTATCCTTCGTTATTTTTAGTGCAAAAGACGGCAAATTCTTGCCCCTAAAAGATTATTCAAGCAGCAGTTTTATCAGATAAACAGTTGGAGTCTTGTTGATGCGTCATAGGTAATCAGTTTAATGTGCAATGAAGTCTCTCTGTAACAGTAATGAGAGTTGTAGTCGCCGTAATTGAAATATAGCAATGGAAGTTTTTCTTTCTTTTTATACCTATTGGTTCTCCCATAGGATATAAGAAAAAAACAAAAACAAAAAAACCACCAACAACATTCTTATTTTTTGACATCGTGTGGCTTTTGCTTTTGTTATGGAACTGTAAAGTTACACACTATCACATAAGCCCCCTCGTCGCCTACTCATCGAGACAGAGCTGAAAAAGATGCTTTTGCTAAAGAAAAAAGGTTTAATAATCTGCTTTGCTTCATGTAAATTTGGACTTTCTGTCCATGACGTCGTATCCTGACACGTAGCTGAAATCTTTAATATTTAACGGAAATTTCTGCTTAATCCAACCTAATGCGGAAAATTCCATTATTAACATTACTTGACACATCCATTCACCAGTTTTATTCATTTGTTATTTTTAAAAACTTATTTTCGTTTCTATATCTCGTCAATATATCTATTAATATCATACGTAAGTCGACATTTTTGTTTAGAATAAACAAATAAAGCTTAACTAATTTTGGATGTTTTCTTTACGGAAAAATATTGTCACAATCTTATATATATTCAAATGTCATAATAAAATTCAAAATTTTAATTTTAATTTCAAACTAAGTTTTTTCTCAACAAATCCAACAAAGATTATTTTCAACGAAACTAAAGAAATAAAGTTTAGGGACATATGTACTCGTTAATATAGAAACCGACCACTGACAGTTGGAAAACGCCTCACACCCTTCACATTACGTGTCACTTACCACTCGTAGTCGTTCTGACATAATTTAAGTAACGAAAGCTTTCTTCATTATAACTGATTAAAACAACTTCCATTTTCTTACAGTTAACATCTGTCTAGACGCACAATGTAGACTTTATTAATTTTAAGAAAAGGCGCTCCAAAATGTTTCTTGCCTTTTTTAAAAAAATTTTCTATACAGTGGATAGCAAAAGTATTTGGTACATTGTTTTCCTCCGTATTTCTCAACAAATATCAAGTTAATTTAAATGAAATTTACACTCAATTTTTGAACAGATATCTATCTAAACATTAGAGGGAAATAAGGATATACTTTGTTGATAAATATTCATTAACGAAACCTCAAATTACCCATATTCAAAAGCATTTAACACATTAACTAATAATTAGTTGTATATCCTCTGTTCTGCCTTAGAATCTCCAAACGCTTCCCATAACCACCTACAAGTTTCTTACAAGCACTTGCTTGTAGTTTCAGCCATTCTTTTTCGCAAACATTTTTAATTCATTGATATTTTGGGATCTCTTGCATGCGTCCTTAACTTCAAAGTGTTCCACAGATTTTCGATGGGATTTAGGTCAGGTAACTGACTAGGCCACCGGAGAACACTAATTCTATTATCCTTAAAGCATTTCATAGTTATTTTAGCCTTGTGTTTGGGATCATTATCTTGCTGGAAGATAAAAAAATCACAGCCCAATTCTAAATATGCGGCACGCTTGAACAGATGTGTTGACAAAATCTCCGTGTATTTTGATGCGTTCATTTTTCCTTCTTTGATTTCTCATTCCTCCAACTCCATTTGCAGAAAAGCAGCTCCAAATCATCACACGCCCACCTCCAAATGTTAAAGAGGAAATCATATTAGATGGTTTAAATTATGTGCCCTTTTCCCTCCATACACGGGTGCGCATATATATCTTCTGAAAAGCTCAATGTTTGTTTCATCTGCCCAAATAACTTTGTTCCAGAAGTCATCCGATTCACATAAATATTTATAAACATATTTCAAACGATCGTTCACATGTCTAGGACTCAATAATAGAATTTTTCTCGATAATCTAGAATACAGGCCTGTGCGATTCAATGATCTCTTGATTGTGTCCTTGCTTACTTCAATACCTGCTTCCTGCAAATCCTTCTGAATTTCCGAACAAGTCAGAAATGGTTCTTTCTTCACGTTACGAGCAATGTAATAAGCAATAACATCATTTCTTAGCAGATTTTAAGTATTACCACCCGTTTTTTTTCCACTTTCTCACGACAGCTCCAACTGTACTCACCAACAAATTTAGTTCAGAATCTATTTTCCTGCACCTCTTTCCATCTTTATGCCTTGCTATGATTTCCTGGCATATATCATTAGTTAGTTCCTTTCTTCTAACAAGTAAAACAGTAATGAAAGAGGCAACTGCGCAGTGTCTAACCTATAAGGGGCTAGAAAGCTGGGGCATATTCTGATTATATATATGATTATATAAATTGGGATGGCCGTATTCAGATACATCCTAACATCATTGGCTATACTCATTCCTCCTGCTATCAGCTCCGCCCGTCCTGCCCTCCTGTTTCTATCATTCACACTGAAGAAGACCGTTTTTCGAAAAAGTTTCTGTATTCCTATACGTACACAAACAGGAAAAGTATAAACATTTATATATTTTTCGTATTGATTTTTTTATCCATCCATCCATACCTATATGTATATATATATATTCAAGAAAAATTGATGATGAAAATAAAAATTTAATAAATTACAATATTTAATAATCCACGAAAAGATCAAATAAGAAATTATAATGCATAAAAATCCTTATTTCATAACTTTTCTAATGTAGACTCTTTTCATCAGATAATGAACATAACTGAAAGCGTATCACTGATTAGAATAAATTAATATATATATATATATATATATATATATATATATATATATATATAGTCATCCACATAGTACTGTTTCGCTGTTTCACAGCTCATCAGTGCGGCTAAACAGGCAACTGCCTCAAACCAGGATCAAAACCCGACCGACCAAATGACATAATAAATTAATATATAATATATATTAAATTAATCTATATATATATATATATATATATATATATATATATATATATATATATATATAAATAATATATAATAAATTAATATATATATATATATATATATAGTCATCCACATAGTACTGTTTCGCTGTTTCACAGCTCATCAGTGCGGCTAAACAGGCAACTGCCTCAAACCAGGATCAAAACCCGACCGACCAAATGACAGTTATCATTACGCTATACGGCTGATGCTGTGAGGGTAATGAATTAACGATGTTTTGTCATCGTCCAAATGCCTCTGCTCGATTTGTTTACACAAAGAGCATCGCTTAATACGCTAATGACAGTTTGTATATCACTTCCCAATATGCTCAACTCAAGATAGGGAGCATTATAGTCATCTACATACAGTACTGTTTCGCTGTTTCACAGCTCATCAGTGCGGCTAGGCAGGCAACTGCCTCCAGCCAGGATCGAACCCTTTTGTGTACTACAAGGCATTTTAAATAGAATTAAATAGAATAAAAGAGTGAGAGTAAAAAATCAAATAATCAATAAATTAATGAGTAAATTAATCGATTAATTGATTAATGAGGTTGTAAGTAATAAGTTCCAAAAAGAAGGATTTGAAATCTGAAGTCTGAAGAGATTATATTGAAATAAAAAAAATCAGTTTAATATGAGCATATATTTTAAACATACACACATAGAGCTTTATTATTATTATTATTATTATTATTATTATTATTATTATTATTATTATTATTATTATTATTAAAAAAGTCGTTGTATTTTAAACTAAAATAAATCACGGAAAAATATTAAAGATTAAAGATTAATTTTAGGCAGTAATAATTTAAATATAATTTGGGGCATGTGGACGACGCGGCATGGTGTTATGTAGAACTCCAATTTCCACAACAGTATGCATTAAATTTGGTTGTATTTCTGCAATAACGCGTTGAAGGCCCTTTTCCAAGTGATATA
The DNA here is from genome assembly GCF_053919585.1 of Euprymna scolopes. Taxonomy (NCBI): domain Eukaryota; kingdom Metazoa; phylum Mollusca; class Cephalopoda; order Sepiida; family Sepiolidae; genus Euprymna; species Euprymna scolopes. The sequence continues at coordinate 18,775,748 of NC_136487.1, forward strand.
TTGTGTTTTGTTTATCAGCGTAGTCATTGAACGTTACATATCACCGAAGAAAATAATCTAATTTGGTTACATCGTACGAATGATGTGGCCAGTTGACAGGTTTATTTCGTGAAATTATTCGTTCATCAAATGTTTCTCCAAGTAAATTGATTGTATCGCGCGCTGTGTGGCATGTGGCTCCGTTCTGCTAAAACCACATGATGAATTGCCAAACCAAGTTGAACTCAAAATAACCGATAATTGCCAAATCTGCAATTAAAGAAAATAGAGTTGTCAATTTAAAGTTCGACGCCTCTAAAAACACCATAATGAAGAGAGAGAGAAAGAGAAAGAGAGAGAGAGAGAGAGAGAGAGGGAGAAAGAGAGAAGAGGGACGGGGAGAGAGAATGGAGAGAAACAGCGTGAAAAAGAAAGTGTAAAGAAGAAGGTTAAACTAGAAAGAAACTAGGTAATATTTTTAGGGAGGGAAGTTTCGATTTTGCTGATAAGCAAACGAATGTGTTATCGGTGACGAGAGCTTCTATCAGGTCCTGTTTCTGGCTTCTGTTTAGCCAAAAAGAATCATGGCCTTTTTATTTCCCCACCCTTCCCCTTAGTGTAAAGATGTCTTGCGGTGATTTCGAGGGGTTAATCTGATCGCATCAGGAACAAACTTAATAATTAGCAAAAATAAAAAAAGACCCCCCCCAAACAAAAAACGCAAAAAGTACAAAATCTCCCATGTCCAAGCTAACAAGCTAATGTAAACACAAGACCGTCCACTGTTAGCTTTTTTTTTTTTATCTTGGTTGATAGAACTACAAATATACATGGACAGAATCAAGCCGAGAAAAAAATGGTGGAAAATAATGAATTTTCTTTGTGTGTGTGTTGTTGTTATTATTATTATTATTATTATTATTATTATTATTATTATTATTGTTGTTGTTGTTGTTATTAATATTATTATTATTATTGTTGTTGTTATTATTATTATTATTATCGCTATTATTGTTGTTGTTATTATTGTTATCATTACTGCTGTTGTTGTTATTATTTTTCTTGTTGTTATTTTTATTTTATTATTATTGCTGTTGTTGTTTGTTGTTATTATTACTATTATTATTACTGTTGTTGTTATTATTATTGTTAATAATATTATTGTTGATGTTATTATTACTATTATTATTGTTATTATTATTATTATTGTTATTATTATTGTTGTTATTATTATTGTCAATAATATTATTACTGCTGTTATTATTATTATTATTGTTATTATTATTGTTGTTATTATTATTGTTGTTATTATTATTGTCAATAATATTATTACTGCTGTTATTATTATTATTATTGTTATTATTATTGTTGTTATTATTATTGTTGTTGTTATTATTATCATTATTATTGTTTTTGTTGTTGTTATTATTATTATTATTGTTGTTGTTGTTATTATTTTGTCCTTACTATGAGTAGTCACACCAGCCATCATCAAAGATTGCCTTTTGAGAACAACTTGTAGTGTTCTCTGGAGTCTGAGTGACAACAAGTCTCCCCAGACTTCCAGTACTTTCACCTCTTTCGATGACCTTTGCAAAAGAATTAGCGTTATCCAAACAGCCACTTACCATTAGTTTTTCGTTGGTAGCGACCATTGGTCTTAACTAGAATTTGGGTGTGAATATGACTCTCCAAGGTCCCAGTCATCTTTAAAGTCAATCAGCGGAGGTCTGGTTAGTGCTTTTTTCTCCTCGGTCTTTCCATTCTCTTTGCCCCTTATTTATTTGGTTACACAAAATTTCTGGTTACACAAAAAGGAGGAGGCCGTATCTTACAGTTTATACCGTTGATTCTGTGTGATGTTCCTTTGTGCTTTACATCTGTCGCCGTTTTGTGTGTATAATTTGTGTCTGTAGTTCATGTGTGTTAGTCTCCACATTGAAGAGTCTTCCTTAATATTTCTGCAGTTTTCATTTGCATCTTCTCAGCCATCCCTGCCATTCTTTTTTCCAAGTTGTTCGGTATTGTGCCTAGTGCTCCTACTATTAGCGGTGTTGCCCTGACTTTCTTAATTTTCTCGATCTCTTTGAGTTCTCTTGCCAGTTCCTTGTATTTGTTCCTCCATCTTTACTCTGTGGTTTGCTTGAACGACAAAATCTACAACTTGGTAGAATTTTCCTTCTTGTTAATTATTATGACATCCGGTCTTCTTGCTTGGATGTGTTTATCCGTTTGTATGTCCATGCTCCATAGGATCTTGTGAATTTCATTTTAAAGTACTGCTGCCAGTTTGTACCATTTTTCTGGGTGTTCAAGATGCCCTTGTTTGCATAATTGCCAATGTACTGCCTTCAACACTTGATTGTGTCTATTTTTATATTCTTTTGGGGCTAGTTTGCTGCATTCACTTATGTGGTTTACTGTTTCGTCTTTTTGTTCGCAGTGTCTGCATTTGCTGCTTTCTTGTGTCTTATCGATCCTTGTTTTGATGTGGTTGGTTCTAATTGCATTATCTTGTGCGGCTGTTATTAGTGATTCAGTTTCCCTGTTTCCTTTTTGTAACCACATCTAAGTGCTTTGGTTGGCCTCTTTTTTTGTCATTCTTATGACGTAGCTGTTTCTCTACCATGTTGCTTTCCTCGTTTATTTCCGCGTCTCCCTTTCTATTTTCTTTGTTTCTTTCGTGCCTCTGGCTGCATTAATTATTCTTTTGATGTTCTGCATTATGCATTTATCTAATTCTTTTTTGTCTTATTTACACGGTCTTCTATATAAACCTGCCTTCTTCCTCCATTTATTATGGGCTCACAATGAGCTTTCACACAGGTTATCAAAGATCTCATTGAATGCAGCCTGTGGTGTTCCCTGGAAACTGAATGACAACACATCTCCCTAGATTTTCCAGTACTCTCCACCTCTTTGGATAACATTTGCAAATAAATTTGCGTTATCACAACAGCTGTTTGCCATTGATTTCTCGTTGGCGATGGGCATTGGTCTTTACTGGAATTTGAATGGCAATGAGCCTCCCCAAGGTCCCAGTTCTCTTTGGACTTATACAGTGGAGGTCTGGTCAGTGCTCACTCCTCGATCTTTCCTTCCTTCTTGACTACTTGGCTATTTGGGTTCACTCTTTTTTTGGGGGGGCAGTGATGTTGTAATGGGGGACGTGGTTGGGGTTAGATAACTTATAGGTATGCAGCTTCAATGTTCTTGGTTCCATGTTTTGTCTCTGTAGCAGTTTGTCTCGTCTACGCTTTTGGTTCTTCTGTGTTCACGTATTCAAGGGTTTTCATTATTGTTGTCCGTTGTATCTTTCCAGAGACAGAATATATATAAAGAGAGACAGTGTACATGTTACTACAATAGTACACAATGAGAGGAGATTTGATATATAGATAGATAGACTGAGAGTTTGACATTTATACTTTTGATAGTTCTGTGAACGGGAGTGTTTCTATAAAATTTATACTTTGACACATATACTTTCTAACGCATATTTTTTAGATGATGATTTTATCAAGGTTCTTATAACATAAATGGACAATACCTTTTCTGTTGAATAACAACACGACGACGCAGATACAAAAACACATGATGACGTCCTTTATTTCATGACCGGTCCTGATTTCGCTCGAGGAATTCAAAGTTTCTTTACATGGCTTTTCTTCTCTAACCTTCGCTTCCAAGGTTTGGTGTCAGCACCTGTTTCTGACCTCTCTCTCTCGGCTCTTCTCGCCTGTTCACTCCTCTTTCTCCCAGACTGCATCTAAAACTCTACCTATATTGAGACCTCGTCACGTCATCGCATGATTAAACATGTGCTTGACATGCGTCACGTTGCAAAACATCCCACACTAACATGACCCCACGAGTTCAGTAACCTATTTTTCGAGTAACCTCTAGAAAATATGTTTACAATTTCAATTGACGATTAAATTCCTTATTTTAATTTTTACAGAAACAAATTTCATCATTACATTCCTTTTACAATAAACAGATATCTAACTATTTTGTGTGAGTTAAACAATTGCGATTCCACATTCCTTATTTTCAATAACATTCTGTATTTATTTTAACTTATGATTAGAATTCTCAATTCCAAATCTAGCTTCGCAAGTTCGGATCCTTGACTATCCTATTTCATATTTACTCCCTTACAAGAGCATGCTTCAGTTATTGTAACACTCCTACTATTATAAGTATTATTTTGATTTTCCTCGTCTTCTATATCCCTTTCAGCTCTCTGGCTAGCTCTGTGTATTAGCTCCGTTTATCCTTTTCTCTGATATTCACCCTGTGGTCAGCTGGAACAGCAGTCTACGATTTGACAGGATTTTTCGTTCTTGTTAATTATTACAATATCCGGTCTTCTTGCTTAGATAGGTTTTTCAGTTTGTATGTCCATGTTCCATAGAATTTGTGATTCTCGTTTTCAAGCACTGTTGCCGGCTTATATTTGTACCACTTGTCTTCGAGATGCAGTTGTTTGCATAATTCCCAGTGTACTGCCTTTCCCATTTGGTCGTGTCTGTTCTTGTATTCCTTTTGGGCCAGTTTGCTGCATTCACTTACGATATAGTTTATCGTTTCGTCTCTTTTTTCCACAGAGTCTGCATTTACTGTTTTCATGTGTCTTATCGATCTTTGCTTTAATGTGGCTGGTTTTTATCAAGTTATCTTGTGCTGCGGTTATTAGGGATTCAGTTTCTCGGCTTTTTGTCCTTTTCGCATCCATTACCAAGTGTTTTCATTTTCTCATCTTTTATCATCCTTATGAATCTTCCGTGTAGTTCTTTTTCTTCCCAATTTTCTTTTCTCGACTTATCTCTCCGTTTTCTGTTTGTCGATTTTCTTAGTATCCTTCGCTGCCATGATTATCCTTTCCGTATTCTGCGTTATGTATTTTTCAAATTCTTTTTTTTTGTCCCAGGCACACAGTCTTCTATACAAACTAATCCTCTCCCGCCTTCTTTTCTTTTCGCGTAGAGTCGGTCAACATCGTCCTTTGGGTGTAGTGCATTGTGCATGGTAATGAGTTTCCTGGTCTTCTGATCGAGCTGCCTCAGTTCTTCTTTGGTCCATCCTATGAACGGTTCGTAGTGTCTTATAAGTGATACTGCCCATGTATTCATACCGTTTATTTGGTTTCTGCAATATAATTTAGTTTCTAGAAATTTTCTTGTTCTCCTGGGGTATTCATTTCCAATTCTCTCTTTCATTTCTGTGGCTTTGATGGTGTCTGCTTCCAGAACTCCCGGGTATTTATAGGCGTCTTGTTGCCGTAGTGCCCTCATCTCCGTTTGGTTGGGTAGTTCCATGCCCTCTGTTGTCTCAATTTTCCCTTTCTTATAACTAGTAATGCGCACTTTTCCATACCAAAATCCATTCGGATATCATGGCTGAAGATCCTGGTAGTGTTTATTAATGTTTCTAGTTCTTTTTTAGTCCTTGCAAAATGTTTCAGGTCGTCCATGTACATTAAGTGGTTAATTTTTTCCTCTGTATTAGAAAACTTGCATCCAGCTTGGCACTTTCTCAGTATATTGTTCAGGGGTATCATGGCTATTATAAACAGCAATGATGATAGTGAATCTCCTTGGAAGATGCCACTTTGTATGTTAATTTCTGTTATGTGTTGTCCATCAGCTGTCAATTCCAGTCTCCATGTCTTCATTGCATTTTCTATCACGTTGATGATCCTGCTTGGTATTTTATACATTTTTAGCCATTCGATTTTCCATGTTCATGGGATCCTGTAGTCGATCCATGCCATGCCTAAATTATTTCTCCTTTTTACCTCCTTCAGGATCTTTTGATGTATAGCAGATCATGTGTTCCTCTCTTTCCTTTCTAGCATCCTTTCTGTTCCTCGGGGAGAACTCCACGATTATTTAGGGAGTGGTAGATTTGTTCCGTCAGTTGTGCTGTTAATATTTTCCACATAGTGGGTAAACACGTGTAGGCTTATGGTTGTGGGTGGTTCCTTTCTCTACGTTTGTTTCCTGCACACATCTCATGTTTTGAGCTAGTCTTTTTTGTAGTGTTGCGATTTTTTTGAAACAGTATGCATGTATCCCGTCGTGTCCTGGTGCTCTCCAGTTCGCCATTTTTCCTATGGTTTTCTTTAGAGTTATTATTATTATTATTATTATTATTATTATTATTATTTTTTTTTTTTTTGTACTCACTAGAAGTTTTCACACAGATCATCATCAAAGCTTGCCCACTAATAACAACTGGTAGTATTCGCTGGAGTCTGGGTTAACCGTTACAAATGAATTTGATTATTACAACAGTCGGTTACCATTGATTTATTGCTGGCAATGACATGTATTTACTGGAATTTGGGTGGCAATAAGCTTCTAAGATTCCAGTCCTCTTCGAACTTATTTAATGAATGTTTGGTTTTGGCTTTTTCTTCTTAGTTTTTCTATCCTTCTTGACCTTTCTCGACTATTTGGTTTAGTGCCAATCTACGCTGACACTAGAATTCATTTTTAAGGGTTAGGAGCGTAGTTAACTTCGCATTATGTGATTTCGGTCATTGATAATTTTTACCCACTTTTGAGAAAAACTTGTGATGTTCTCTGGAGTCTGAGTGGCAACAAGTTTTCCCAGATTTCCAGTACTCTCCACCTCTTTCGATAGCCTTTGCAGATGAATTTGCGTTTCCGAAACAGCCACTTACCATTGATTTCTCGTTGACGGCGACTATTGGTTTTTACTGGTATTTGGGTGGCAAAAAAGCCCCCTCAAGCTTCTAGTGCTTTCTCTATTATTATTATTATTATTATTATTATTATTATTATTATTATTATTATTATTATTGTTGTTGTTATTGTTATTTAATATTTTTAATATTTTGTTTTTTGTAATTGCATAAAGACGAAATAAATACAAATACAAATATTGGGCAAGTGAATTGGTTGGTTGAGAATAACAGGAAATAAAAGATCTGTTAGGGTCACCTTCGTGAACTTGATGGTAGGATTAATAGACTGCGTGAATTAATAGGAACGATATGACATCTCATGACTCAAATAATAAGTGTGTGAGGGAGAAGCGGTAGTTGTTTGAACACACGTAACGCGTGAACATGTAAAATGGAGATGGACTGACCAAAATGATTAAACAATGAGTATCGAGTTCTGTCCCCTCTCACTAATTAGTGATTTCGAACGAAGATGAAGTTGAATAAACCTCTTTTGTTTTCCATCAGTCTTGAATGACATTAGTTCTTTTCAACGTATAAATACCTTTTTTCTTTAGCGTTAGATGGTTCAGGGTTACCTGATGAAGTCTCATTGATTGAAACAGATAGCTGTTTGTAGCGACCAAATGTAACTGTTTATCTTTTAATAAATTAAAAATATATTTCTCATGTAATCGAGCACTAACCTCGTTGAGTTCATCACTTCCTACTTTTGAATATCTCAACTTTGAATATATATATATATATATATATATATATATATATATATATATATACACGGGTTTGTATTACTGTACACAACATAGATTCGAAAAAGTTGTCAAAAAACAAATATATAACAAATAAATGTTATCAAAGGCAAGATAAGTTACTTTTCTGCCAAACTGGATATATTTTTTTGTGTTTTTATTCAATGTAACATATTTATTCAGCTCGAAAAACATACAGTGTTTACCGATGTATTCGAAAATTCAAGAAGGCGTTTCACACCCTCTTTAATACCGTAAGTATGGAAAAAGGTGTTATAAATAAAAAACTATACAAAATACTATTAAAAACCCGCCGAATATATGTCAACCTATGTCACGATAACATATATTGAGCGAGTTTTTAACAGTATTTTATCCAGTTTTTTATTTATAACATCTTTTCCCACACTTACCGTGTTAAAGAGAGAATAAGACGCCATCTTGAATGTTCCAATACATCGGTAAACACTGTATGGTTTTCGAGCTGAATAAACATGTTACATTGAATAAAAACACGAAAAATATATCCAGTTTGGTAGAAAAGTAACTTATCTTGCCTTTGATAACATTTATTTGTTATATATTTGTTTTTTGACAGCTTTTTCGAATCTACGTGTACAGTAATACAAACCCATATATACTAGCAAAAGTACCCGTCGTTGACTGGGTTCAAAAACAGCCCACAGAAAATGGACTCTGATTTATGAAAGTATGATAGGTTATGAAAAGGAAGGGTTGTAAAGAGATAGCTTCGAATTTGGGCGTATCAAAACCAAAGCAAAAGTAAAAATAAAATAGATCAACCCCATAATTCATTATACCATACCTGTTCACACTGAAACACTTATCACAATATTCTGTGGATCTATATTAAAAACCTTGTTAAACTTTGTGACATATTTCCATTCTATGGAGGTCAGGTGCGAACGAACACCCCATAATTTTATTATACCATATTTCTTCAAACTGAAACATAATGATCAAAGTATACTTACGCAGATAGATACGAAAAGTATTTATTAAAGTTTGTGCCTATTTCCATTCTATGGAGGCCAGGCGCGAACGCATACCCCACAATTTTATTATATAATCCCTATTTAAGTTAAAACATGCTTATCAAAGTATTCTTATGTACATCTATATCAAAAACACTTGTAAACGTTTTTTTTTTACTTTGTGGACCAGGCGCGAAGGCAGACCCCACAATTTTAATAAACCACCGTTCTGCCAGATCAAACATACCCATTCCTGTGTCTCGATACATCTTCTATCATTATATGCAATCAATTTAAAAAAATAGTCAACCATGTAGGAGCCTATTCGTGACCACACACACACACACACACACACACACACACACACACACACACACACACACACACACACACATTCAGCTTTATATTATATGTATATATATGTATATATATATGTTTGCACACACACACGCACAAGCACACACACACATATATACATATGATGATGATTGAAATGTCTGTCAGACGAGTACCACTCTCTCAGACACTTAAAGTCCATGAGCCCTTATGCCTGAGGGAGTATCTAAACAAAGATGATGTTATAGAATCTTAGCTTTGTACGACAGCTAAATCTCTCTCTCGGTTCAAAATGTTGAGATCCAGCAACAAGCAAGAGCAAGATAACCAGCAATAAATTAAACTGCAGACCAGCTTAATGCGGGCACTGGTCTCCCACTTTATGGTTTTTTAAATCAGAGATTTTCTTCTCCTAGAAAGGTTGCCTTCACCACGGCTTACGGGAGCCCTCTCCACACCAACACATATATACACACACAAATATACGTATACGTATATATTAACAAATGTTGATAAAAATATTGGTAAAGAGATAGATAGGGAGATAGCTAGAAATATGTAAATATAGCGATAAATAACTAAATTGACAGACAGACAAAAGCACAGAGACAGAGGGAAAGAAAGAGAAAGCTACTGGGGGTGGAAAGGTGAGAAACTATGTTCTATTTTGATATCTAATTCAATGTGAACATGTCGAGTTGCCGTAATTGGAAACACGCGTCCCTCTGCGAGATTCACGGCCTATCTCACGTGTGACTACATCGGAGATAAACATTATCAGTCCTATTTCCTCAACCAGCCACGCCCTTCCTTCATTTCTTTGTAAGCGCTGTCATGCCTCGCCCTCACTCGCCTCATTCCTCATCACAACCCCCTTGTCCAGCTAATTAACGAATTTACCAACAATTACGCCGCATCATACTTAAACTGCTTTCTTCGTTCGCTCAGTTTCCTTCATAATAAAGAGATGACTTGTGATTACATCGAAAAATTGTAAACACGCACACACACACACACACGCGCACACACGCATATATATATATATATATATATATATATATATATATATATATATATATATATATATATATATATATGCGTTGGTGCAGATGACTGCAACAAAACAAATCATACAACCGTTTTTACATCAAATTTACCGTCTCTAGATACATGTCTTAACGAAGACTGGGAGTGCACCTCTCCAAATGAATTAATGCACCTCCAGATACCAAACTGGAAATTTCTAGGACTCGGCACCGTGCATACAGAGCCTAACCTTCCTAAATGGTCACCCATCTGATGCTGGCAAGGCTTATTGTTGCTTAACTTAGGTTATCTGGTGAGAATCATTGCGTCGACGTGGTTGTACCGTATATATATATATATATATATATATATATATATATATATATATATATATATATATATATATATATATATATATATATATATATATTAGACACTGCCAAAAATGCCCGAAAAATCAAGTTGTTATTGTTTTTTAAAACGAAATTCCATTATTTCTGAGTAACTTTTTTTATCCAGAAACATAAAACTCTGAATTTTATCATATAGAAAGCGGAATAATGTAAAACTTTTTCTACTATTTTTAATTAAATTTTAAATGTTAAAATTTTCCCCAAAAGTTAACAATTGACATTTTTTGTCTTGCACAAAAAACATATATAAATAGTTAAAAAAAAAGAAGGTATTTGAAAGAATTAATTTGTTTATTTCTTGTCTAACTAAGATTTAGGGTGATTTTCTATGAGAATATGCAAAAATATCAGAGAGGCGGTAGCACTCTCTATATACGGATGGCCCGTACACGCCTATATACGCCTACAAAACAAAATTATCCAAATCTCAACTAAAATCAACTTATAAGTTTCAAAAAGCACATATTCTTACAGAGAAGTGTCTTACGAATCCAGCGAGTGTCAGAACGTCGGTTAAAATGTCAAAAGAGAGCAGAAAAAAGGGTACAAAAATGGCCAATTGTTCTTTCTTCTTTCTTCTTCTTTCTTCTTTCTTTTGAGACGATGTATCTCGGTGTACGAACGGTCTCTGACAACAGTTCAAGCATCAATCGACTGCTCTTTACACGGAGAAGTGCAGTGACCCATCGCTTTTTAGCTAACCCCATAATTAAATAAGATTACATGTAATAACAAGTTTTAAACACTATATACCCAATGTAGACAGACCACTTCGAACACGGAACTTCTCTCAAAAGGGACAGCTCCAAATAATACATCGGATGCTCACAGACGTTCCAGTTTGCCAGTGGCCTATATTTCTTGGACGCTGAATATTTGAGGTGAACGTTAAGGTTTTTTCTTTAAACAGTAACCCACCAGCGTTAATGAAACCACGAAATCTTTATCTCAGTTGATCAAAATTGTTATAAGAGTAACCTATCAGCAAGTACGACGTCAAAAAACAATGTTATAAAACAAATAATTCTTCAGATTTTGGACTGTAAAATATGTACAAAATGTCAATGCTGTGACCAGGATTCGAACCTAGGTTATCACGGCCACAACGTGGGGTCCTAACCTCTAGACGATCACGGCTAACACTGACGTCTGTCGCTCTTGGCAGAAAGACACATGACTACTGTCAAACTATTGGAAATAAGTTAAATTAACCGCAAAAGAAACTGCAAGAAAGTCAAGAAAAATTTAATAGTGAAGGTATGAACATTTTAGAACTTTATAATACTCTAACTGTTTTATCAGAGAGGCGGTAGCACTCTCTATGTAATATAGAACCGATGGAGGACCAAGAGGCAATTCCTAAGGCCCAAAACCCAAAGACCTAAAACCCAGCAGGAAGCGACCTGCTACTAATGGAGGCGGCAATGAGCCGCCTCCTAAAAAAGACAATACTATCATGAATGTAAGTTTAAAAATAAGACTGTAAGTAAAAATACTAATTAACAAGAATAAAAAAGCATTGGAAATGCAAAAGGATATAGGGATGGTATGCCAAAAAGTATACAAACAATATAGCTATGAATGGCTAGGCACATGGAAATAGAATTGCATCCAAAGTATAGCCCTATAGCTTTTTACAACCGTAATGATGGCACGGAATGAAGATTGGAGAAAAGCTATAGGCTATACTTTGGATGCAATTCTATTTCCATGTGCCTAGCCATTCATAGCTATCTTGTTTGTATACTTTTTGGCATACCATCCCTATATCCTTTTGCATTTCCAATGCTTTTTTATTCTTGTTATAATATAAGTACCTGGATTTCAAATAATTCCACTTATTCATATAGGCAACCAGTTACTTCGCGTCAATCTAGACAATGTTTACGTTTGTACTTGATAAAAAGCAAACTATGGAAGATGGAAGACCAAACAGGCCAAAAAACTTATTTTTCAGTGACGAAAAATTCAATGTATTATTAACGCTGAGGCTGGCCAGTACCAGATGGGTGATCATTTGTATGAGTTTGGTTTTTAATGTGCATGTGTGTGGGGGTCAGGCTCCCCAAAATGGGGGGGATTTAAAGCAGAATAAAAAAATAATTTCAGCGCGTTTGACCCACCGTAGTCGAAAGGCGGCAAACGTTTTCAAACGGTATCGAAAAAAATAATGATATTAACTTTTTAACACAAAGGGCACAATATTTATCGATTTTTTTTTGTATCGATTCTTCAAAGCATTCCATTATTCGGCTCGCTAAAAAAATTGTTAACTTATTTATCAAAGGTTTTTAAATGGCTTTTTTCGTATAATAATTCTTTTGTTTTGCTCAACTTAAATGAATTATTTTACTTAACACATTCACTGAATTTCACACTTCAAAACTCAAAAGCGGAATAATTAAACACAATCGAATTTCTGATATTCAGACGTCAAAATAAGGTATGCAAACAAGTTTTTTTTTAATCTATAATCCTGTCCCTTACAACAAGACAATATGTTTTGTTCAGTTTCAGATGATTATTTTAAGCATATTTGGAACCCCCTCAAAACAAGAGGGGTGGGGGTTGTAAAAAATATATAAATATCATTTATGAAAAATAAGTACACTGTTATAAAGATCATTCTTCTCTTAATAATCGCTGAAAATTTCGTATTGACTGGATAATTACCTGATTTTTGGTAGATTTTTAAAAAGATGGTCCATCAAAAAGTACTTACCTGCCCCCCCCCAGTGTGCCTATATATATATATATATATATATATATATATATATATATATATATATATATATATATATATATAATTAAGACAAAGGGATGTAGTGTTTACCAGATATACGAAATGGTAAAAGTCAAACTAATATAACTAAAGGTATTTATACATAGAAAATTTAATCCCGACAGAATGAAAAAAGCTCAACGCAATAGAGGTGGGAGAAGTGACAAGAATAGTATTCTTTGAAACTCTGTGCAATAAGGACTTTGTAAATTGTTTTTTGGAGTATTCAGTCGAACAATAAATTTTGATTGTAAAGTTCAACTTACAGTTTAAATTTTCTTTCTCTATATATATATATATATATATATATATATATATATATATATATATATATATATAAAGTAAGTACCAAGTTATAAAAATATATATGGCAATTACGCTACACAATATTCTGCGTTTCATTCTCGTGTGAATTAGAATGAAACGCGGAATATTTTGTGTAGCTTAATTGCCATATTATATTTTTATAACTTCCTACGCAACTCTACCTATGTATTGAGCACTGTTGAAGTAAATACTGGAAGTTTACGCATAAATTATGCTGTCATATAATAATTTATGTGATTAAATGAATAGTCATATATATATATATATATATATATATATATAGTAAGTAGCGAAAGTATTTGGTACATTGGTTTTTTAATATCAAATTAATTTGAATGAAATTTACACTCAATCTTTGAATAGATTTTATCTATCTAAAAATATGAAGAAAATGAAGATACACTTAGTTGACAAATATTTAACTTGATATTTTTTTAGAAATACGAAAGAAAAAGAAACAAAGTTCCAAATACATATATATATGTGTGTGTGTGTGTGTGTGTGTGTGTGTGTGTGTGTGTGTGTGTGTGTGTCACTCTTTTAAATTTTTATCATTTTGTTTTGCTGGTGATGGGATGCAAGATATTTATTCGCTATTTTAGACACTCCAGCTGAGAGATCTTTTTAATATTCTACCTGTCTGTGTATCTTTTGCGTTTTGTTTTTCTAATTCTTTTTAATGGGTTTGTTTTTATAATTACTGGAATGATGGAGATTCGAGTTTTTATTTCATATCGTTCATGAGACTTTTATCTGTACATACATAAAATAGTACTTCTATATAAAGTAAAAACGTTATGGTTCATGCGTGCACCATGTTCTATGATACACAATCTTGGATTCTCTATGGCTGAAATTTCAGCATCGTTGTACCTTAATTTTTGCAAAAAAACTTTATTTCAATTCAGTTCATTTAAATGTACTTAATCCGGCTAGGAATAATACGAAAATGGATGCATTTCTTTATAATTATCTAAATAGCAGCATCTACTTACAACGTTTATTAAAATGTCACAATGATGCTTTTCATATAAACAGTTACTTTTCTTTAAAATATATATTCAACTATTTAGTAGCGATGGGACGATTCTAATATTTTTCGCGATTCTGATACAATTACCGATTCCGTGCTAAATTCCCGATTCCGATACAATTACTGATTCCGATTCCAATTCTTTATAAATCTCTTATCATTTAACTATAAAAGTTATTTTCCTCGATTTTCGTAAAAACATGTTAAATATGCAGATATTTTCCTAAATGTCAAAATACACTTTTGGAGGATGATCTATCGATTTAAGCTTTATTGGTGATTAAAAATCAATAAATATTTATTATCATTATTACCAGCAATAGAAGATTTTAGTTCAAACAAAATCAAATAAAAAAAGGTAATTAAAAGAATCATTTTGACATCGGAAGATAGGCATCAATTTTTCCGATTCCGATACTCCCAAATTTTCCGACTCCGATTAATCGCCCAACATTACTATTTAGTTAGTGTTATGGCTGCAATAAGGCACAAAGAAAACAGAACAACGGAAGAGAATTTAAACAATGTATTACTGGAACAACAACGTAAAAAGGTTACAACTGAAAAGAGTAGTAAACGTCACCGAGCAAGTGAGTGTCGCTCTGGTGTTTAATCCACACCTGGGATCAAAAGGTATATGGTTTATATAATGGATACAACAGTCCATTTGGAGGGTGATGACACCACAACACATCCCTCCCTAGCTGATTTCCGCGGTTGTGAAAATCAGTATTTCTTCTTTTTGGGGCAGACCATCAAAGGATCTTTGCGCTTCCTTTTTCTGTCGGAGCGTCTCTTCTGACTTCCCTTTGGGAGGGTCTATGTCAAAACAGTCATACACATTTTCAATCGCCTCACTGCCGTCCTGCGGTGGTTCTTCTTGATCCTTGTAGAACCGTTTCCTGATTTGGTTCAGGTGCTTCTTATGTTGGAACTTTGGGCCCTGAATGATGCATGTAACATGGCCAATTCTTCGTAAGATCGTGCCCTGTTCCCAAAAAGAAACGTTATTTCTAATAAAAAAAAGCATTAAAAAAGGCATTAAAAAAGGCGTCCGGTACACCGACAGAAAAGGCCCTTCAGCAATGTCTGCAGGTTTACAGAATCACGAGAAATCCGAACAAACCGGGTGCTGGATCCCCAGCAGAAATCATGTTTGGACGGAAAATAAAATCCGTATTTGATAAACTGCTACCCAAACACATAGTACACAACAGAACCTCTACAATGCCAACGAAACGGGTTAACAGCGGAGATAACGTGTATTTTAGACAAACCGTTTGGCCTGGCCGCTGCTTCTGGCGTGGTACTGGGGTGTCGTAATATGCTTGACTTGATACGTCTCGCAGAATTCTCTGAACTCTGTCGAGGTGAACTGTGTAGCGTTGTCGCTAACCAAACAGTCTACAACCCCAAACCGAGCAAACAATTCCAATAAAAGATTTGTCGTTGTTGCCGTGGTCGTTTTTTTTGCATCTTAGTACCTCTGGCCATTTAGAGTAAGAGTCAACTACTATCAGGTAGTAAAAATCCTCCACAGGTCCCACATAATCGATGTGGATCCTCGACCATCGTTGTTCAGCTTTAAGCCAAAGTTTATATGTTATCTGTGCTGCTTTTGAAGCCAAAGTACAACCTTTGCATCTGTTCACCATGTCGGTAATATCTTGGTCCATAGCTGGCCAATAAACAAAACTTCTCATTAGGCTTTTCATTCTGTTTATTCCTGGATGCCACATGTAAAAATCCCTGAGAATTCTTTTTTGAAGGGTTTGGAGGATGACAACCCTTTCACCGTATAACAGTATTTCGTCGCAACCAGAAAAAATGTCTGAACTGGTGTCACCCAGTTCTAATTTCTGCTTCGTGGTTTGAATGAAATTGTCATTTAGGGATTCTGACTTAATTTCCTGAAGTGTGACCGTCAGTTCGCGGATAATATTGTTTATCATGGTTTTTAAATCACTATTGATACGTAGTGCCGCGATTACTGAATCTTCAAGAGGTTTCATTTTGGCAGGAATCAGTCTCGATAGACCATCTGCATGGGCTAGTTGTTTTGAGGGGAGGAATTGAATTGTAAAATTATAGTTCAGCAGAATAACTCCCCATCTTAATAGTCGGTTCGCAGTGAATATTGGAAGTTCTTTTTTTTATCCAAAAATGAATATCAACGGCTTATGGTCGGTTTGTAAAAAAAATGTCTTCCGTACAAGAACCGGTGGAATTTTGAAACTGCAAATATAATTCCTAGGGCCTCTTTCTCGATCTGAGAATAATTCTTCTCCGCTGGCAAGAGAGTCTGTGATGCGAAAGCAAGAGGCTGTTTCGAGCCATCCAGCATTCGATGTAGCATGCACGTCCCGACGCCATATTGACTAGCGTCGCTAGCTACTATCTGCGGGTTGAAATGCGCTAGGAATAGTTTTGAAGCCAGGCTTCTTTTTATTACTTGGAATGATGTCTGGCAATCTTCTGTCCACTCCTAAGCCTTATCCTTTTTCAGCAATTCATTAAGCGTGCGTTGTGCATATTTAGGATGAACCCCTGGTAATAATTTGCCAAACCCCAAAAAACTCTGCAATTGAATTATGTTTACTGGTGCTGGCATTTCTTTAATAGCGGTCGCCCTATCTGGGTCTGGGCGTCTGCCATCTTTATCGATTATTTGACTCAGGTATTTAATTGCTTGTAACAAGAACTCGCATTCATGTGCTTTGATCTTAAATCCATAATCTTGTATTCGACTTAATACTTGTCTGATATGTTTTTCATGTTCTTCCCTACTTTTGCTAGCTATGGTAATGTCATCAAGATATGCGATTGCGGTGTCCAAGCCGGTCAGCATAGTATCCATTACTTGCTGGAATATTGCAGGTACCACCTTGATACCAAACGCGAGTCTTTCGTATCTGTACAAACTCCGATGAGTGTTAACACAGAGGAGATTAGCGCTTTTGTCGTTTACCGGAATCTGTAAGCGTCGCTTAGGTCGATCTTAGAAAAAAACTTTTCAATTTCGTGAACACTTCTAGACTAGGTAATGAATAGTGAAAATCTTCTAAGGACCCGTTGAGTCCGGTCGCGAAGTCGACGCAAACGTGAACTTCCCCGGACCTTTTCTTTACGTAAACTGTCGGAGCAGCCCACTCACTATATTCAATTTTAGCCAGTATACCGATGCTTTCTAATCTGTCTAGTTCCTGATTTATTTTGTAAAAGTGACGTTTGTAATTAATTCACCTTCAAAATGAATTTTTGTACCATTACCGGCCATCGCCGTTCTGTTAGTTTTTAGCATAGTCGGCTTTCGTAATATTTTCCACACTTTGAGATTTATTATTGAAAGATCCGATCCACTGTCTGATTGGAATTTAATAGCCTTGCCGAAAATATTAACCGTTACATATTTGCGTAGATTTTCATCTACGACGTCCTTAGTTCTGGTTTTATGTACATGGCTTCTATTCTGAGTTTTCCTACAGTGCGAACTTAACCAATCTTATTGCATAAATGGCATCTTTTTGTTAAAAATGGGCAATCCCTTGCCCAATGTATTCCACCACATCTGAAACAAGCACCAGGTGCTTTTAGTTTTTCTGAGTTTCGGTGGTTAGTGTCTGTGTGCCATTTCGACGGTTTTTTCTTAGTTACTTTTTTATATTCGCGATGCCTGCTTCAATATTTCTTGCATCTTTTTTTTTTTTAATAATTTCTACTTTTTGACAATCCTCAGCAAATTTTTGAAGCGTTAAGTTCGGTTCATTTTCTAATTTCGTAAGGACTCTGTGCCTGATTTCCGCATCTTTTCCCGAGGTTAACACTTGCGCAAACACAAGACACTTAAAATTGTCTGCTTTTAGTTCAGACAACTTAAAATCATCACAGTGTTTGTTCACTACAGCTGCGTAGGTGGCAAAATCGTCATTATCGTCTTTTACCACATTCAAACATCTCCAACGTTTATGGAAAAGAGACGTTTTCGGCGAGAAAAGTTCTGTTAACAAATTTACCGTCTCATTGAATGATAAATCTGCTGTTTTCCGAGGCAAGATGTAATCCACGAATTTATCATGCTAAGCCGTTTCCACCAGTTGCTACTGTCAATATTAAAAAAATCTTCATAACGCAATTTCATTTACTGTTCCTCGAATCGTATTTGACGTTCAGTCCAGTGTTTTTCGGATTGTATCTGACGCTTTGCGGCATCGATATGCAACTTGGTCAAATGTTCCAACGCTACTTTCAATTCGTCCATTTTGCTTTGTCAGCATTAGCAATTTCAAAACATTCGCTGAATTTTACAAAACCGTTTTATCCTTTCTTATTTTTGCCTCCAGACAATAAAACGAACAGAAAAAAACCATAAATATATAAAAAGTAAAAAGAAAAAAAATCAAGTGTATATTTTTCTCCAGAGAAAAAAAAATAACGCCCGATTTTAGCAGCGAAAATCACAAGCGACGAATTTTTTTTCCAAAAGTATAAAAATTTACCTTTCTAAGTCGCGACGAACTTTTTTCTTTTTGCAAAAGTACAGTGCTATCTTTGAAAGTCGTGACGAACTTTTTTCTTTTCAACTCTTTTTTTTTCTATAATGATCTGCGTTTTTTTTTTTTAGTTACCCTGAACCTTTCAGTTGCATATGTTATGTTAGACACTTCCTTAGGCTTGCTAACATCTGAGCCCGACGTCGTTAGTATTTTTAGAATACTATTTCAACGACAGTATTTTTTTTCAATGTCGTTACTCGTTTCGATTTTAGTATGCTCCTTGAATCCAATGTCATAAGTGTTTAGTTTTTTAGAACACTGTTTTTAAACGTGAGTAGGTTCTCCGAATCCAATGTCGCCCGTGTTATGGCTTGCAATACGCCACAAAGAAAACAGAACAACGTAATAGAGTTTAAACAATGTATTACTGGAACAACAACGTAAAATGGTTACAACTGAAAAGAGTAGTAAACGTCACCGAGCAGGCGAGTGTCGCTCTGGTGTTTAATCCACACCTGGGATCAAAAGGTCTATGGTTTATATAATGGATAAAACAGTCCATTTGAAGGGTGATTCCCCCACAACAGTTAGTTAACCATAGCGCTTTTATTTTATTATAACATTATAATTAGATGTATTCAACTAAATTATTATTATTATTATTATTATTATTATTATTATTATTATATACTAATCTACCCGCTAGCCCATAAAGGGTTAGATGATAAATGTTTTAAGATTATCTTGTCTTTTATTGTCTTGAGAAACTTTTTTGTGAAGTGGTAAATAAAAAAAATAAACCTCAGGAAGCCTCCGAAGCACTACTGCAAGCGCTAATTAAAGTTAAGGCGACCCTATTAAAAGCACTACTAAAACCAAGTTTCTACCTCCCTACCTCCTTGAAAAGAAAATATTTTTTTAAGTAGAGCCTGAAAAAATAAATCGTCAGAATCCACAGGAGCGCTACTAAAACAGTAAATATGATTATAAATATGATTATCGTTATATATTTTATAGTCATATTTAATTCAGTATTTTTAACTCAACAGGGTTAAATTACATTTATTTGTAAGGAAAACACGTTAAAATAAATTTTAAAAAATATTGTTGACCTTGTTTATACCTTGAATAGCAGCAGCGGCTTTTAATATCGGACTTAAGACATGGCAGCCAAGAAATAAGTAAGCAGACAAATCTTTGGAAACCGGAAGTCACAAACCGGATGAACGGTTAAAACGCCCAAGCAAGCAAGCAAGCTGATCTAAGTTTTATAATTATGTAAATAAACAGTTCGATTTCAGACAAATAATTACAATGTTGTAATAATGAAATGCTGCAAGGGCTATAGTTAATTTTCATGGTATTCGACAGATTGAGCTATGAATCCTGAACACAGGGTTTTATGCTTATTTAATCCTTTTAGTTATTTGTATATGCAGCAGTAGATAATTGGATTTTTCTAAAACAAAAAAAACATTTTTTCATTCATTGTTTTATTTGGAAGCATGTCATGATTTAGCTACGGATGTATCTGTTATTATATTTAGTAAGAAAAATTTTCTTTTTTTATTTGTTTTAAATAAATTCAGAAAGCAATTTAAAATACGATGTTAGCAAATACATCTATTTACATAGAGAAACAGTGTGGTTAAGCGTTCTCATTATTCTTCCTGACTTTCTATCTTAATGTCATTGTCCTAATTATATATAAACAACAAATCGTAACTCAGCATGTCGATTATATATATATATATATATATATATATATATATATATATATATATATATATATATATATATATATAATGTAGCATTTCTCTGTGTGTTTATACAAGTAACAGTTAGAATCCTAGCTGTCGAAATAGCGGTCTAGTTTTGATCCCGGTTCGAATCGCTTTTCTCTCTAGCTACATTAAAGAGCTGTCACATTGCGAAATATTCTGTATGTGGATGGTATCCTTTTCCTCTCTCCCTTCTTCCCTTCCTCTTTCTCTGTATATATATATATATACACCCTAGATTCAATAAACAATTCGTGATTGATAACATCGACATAATCCTCAATAACAAATCCTTCCAATTAATAAAGACAACTACATTCAAATACTAGGCACAGCAATGGGTACTAAAATGGCACCGACATATGCCACCCTTACACTCGCCTTTCTAGAAGAGACCCTTTATGAAAGGATAGAGCAAAAGTACGGGCACAATATAAAAACTCTCTTCATAAAATCTTCGAAAAGATACCTAGACGACTGCTTTATCCTCTGGAGAACCTCATGGGGGATATCAAAGAACTCCACACTTTGCTACAAAATCTACACCCAAAAATAAACTTCACACTAGAACAAAGCCCCACAGAACTACCTTTCCTAGACATCCTAGTAACAATAAAAAAACAACCACAACATAATCACAGACATCTACCACAAACCCACAGACACTCAACAATACCTCCACTTCAAAAGCCAACATCCTAAAAACTGTCTAAAATCAATACCCTACTCCCTAGCACGTAGAGTCTGCACCATAGTAACAGACAGACACCTCCGTTCAACTAGACTGAATGAACTACAAATAACACTGCGGAAAAGAGGATATCCACTACCACTAATACAGAAAGGTATTGAACTGGCAGAAAAAATTCCAATAGACCAGCTAAGAACCCCAAAAGAACACAACAAAGAACACATTTTAACATACGTTTCCACACACAACACAAACAACCCAGAACTATTCACACAGATAACAAAAACCTTATCCTCCTCAATCAGAACGACAAACTAAACAACATACTTGAAACAACAAAAATAATAAAAAGCAAACGCCAACCCAAAAACTTAAAACACATCCTAACTTCCTGAAAACTCGTCCCACACACTATAAAAGGGGTTACAAAATGCAACAAACCGCGATGTGGAGTATGTGACATAATAATAGAAGGTAACACATACACATTCAAAAACCCAGCACAAACATTCAAAATAAAAAAGGATCTAAATTGCACCTCCAGATATGTAGGATATGCACTAAGATGCACAGCATGCAACAAATCCTACATAGGCGCCACGAAAAATTTCAGCAATAGAGTGGCCTTACATAAGAGCAACATCAAAATTGCAGATAACAGACACCTCTATGTTTCAAAACATGTACACACATGCAGTGGAAACATCTTCAAAATAATGCCAATCTTCCAAACAGGAAAAATACTTCATCACCCCTGAACTGAACAGAGCCTAATATCAACACACAAAAACATGAAATGCAAGGCACACTCGCATGCACATCCATATACATATGCATATACACACCCACACATAAATCAGAACCGACACATTAAAACACACACACACGTGCGCGCATACAACCACACACAGACACCCCTATCTCTAATACAACACACTGAACAATACCAACCTTACTTAACCTCAAAACCAACAACACTAGGAAACACCTGATTTAAAAACATTATTACAATGATCTAAACATAATTCTCAATGAAAAACCAAGACACGGAATAATAAAATAATGTTAAAAAATACACATTGTTGGTGACTACCTCCTTATTTATATATATATATATATATATATATATATATATATATATATATATATATATATATATATATATATTATAGCATTTTCACCCCAAACAAGGCACATCGCCACTTTGATGTAGGGAGCTACTATTAAGGACATTAGCTACAAGGGTACTATGTAGGGAGTTGAGCAGTAAGATGTTGGTTCACGTAACACTTGAACTTCTGCATGTCAGTACAGTTTGGGAAGCAGGGTCCGAGAAGGGAGTTCCAAAGTCTAGCGGTTCTGAGGAAGAAACTACTGGAGTAGAAGGCTCTCTTACATCTAGGGATCTCTACGGTGAAAGGGTGGGATTTAGCTGTTTGTCGGGTTTGTCGTGGGTATTTACGTCGAGGGGGGTACAAGTGCTTGCAGTTCGTCGGAGCATTCACCGTTAAAGTACTTGTAGAACAGGCAGAGGGATGAAACATTTCATCGATGGGACAAAGGCTGAAGCTTAGATGACAGTTCAGGACCTATCAGGTTGGCGACTGTCTTTTGGACCTTGTCCAGAAGCGAGAGACTAGTAGCAGATGCGTCAGCCCAAATATGGCAACAATACTCCGTACATGGGCGAATGGTGGCCTTATAGAAGTACAGAATACTTTCGGGCGTTAGTAGCTTTCTAGTACGGTAGAGAGACCCTACCTTCTTCGCAGCGGTCCTGGCAATACTCTCAATGTAATTGTTCCAACTCATGTTTCCTGTGAAATTTGTCTGCTTAGTTATTTCTTGGCCGCCATGTCTTAAGTCCGATATTAAAAGCCACTGCTGCTTGGAGTTTTAAAGATGTACTTTCAGATAAGGAGTCTTTGGCCATTGCTATTTGTGGTAGAGATGGTTTCTTGTAATTATTGAAGGAAACAAGTTTAGTCTTGGCAGTATTGAATGTGACCATCCATTTTTGTCCCCATTCCACTACAGATCCTTTAGTGTTTCTATCATTTCTTTAGAAATGTGTGCATTTGTTTTCCTGTCGTGTCTGTTATAGAGCGTGGTGTCATCAGCATATATACCCATCTAACAAACAATTTTTTCAAAGAGGTCATTTATGAATATTAGGAATAATAGAGGTCCAAGGATAGACCCCTGAGGAACCCCCGCATTTATATCATATTGTTTAGATGTACGACCGTCAAGGACAACCTGGATTTTCCTCTTATCTAAGAAGGATTTAATTATGTTAAGTATTTTTCCAGTGATACCGTATGATCTGATTTTCCTGAGAAGACCTTCGTGCCATACCCTGTTAAAAGCCTTAGATATATCTAGAGCTACCGCTCTATCCTCCCCTGCTTTGTCCAGTGAATGGTATATACGTTCAGAAATTACAGTTAGGATGTCTGCTGTGGAACCCGCCAGCCTAAATCCATAACTGAAACTCATTGTTTGTTTGTAAACAAACTGACAGTTCGAGCTCGTTGTGACGGGTATATGCTAATTTAATAGGCATTTGAGGAGAAATATTTACGAGCACTAATTCTTGGGCCGTCGATTGTCAACGGGAGCGTTGTAGGTTCGATCCACAGCTGGGAAAAGATGTATGTCTTGCCGCACTGATGAGTTGTGATACAACGAAACAGTACTGTATGTAGATGACTATATATATATATATATATATATATATATATATATATATATATATATATATATATATATAGTACGGTTGTTATACGAACATTATTGGTTATTATTAAGCAATAATTAGTGTTGGGACGATTATTCGGAATCCGTAATCGAAAAAAAATCGACAAATTTGGTGTTATCGGAATCGAAAAAATAGGTGCGAATTTTCCGATGCCTAACCAATTCTTTTTCTTTTTTTATTTGATTCTGTTTAAAGCAAAATCTACTATTGCTGGAAATAATGATAAAATAAAAATATTTATTGATTTTATAATATCAGTAAAGTTAAAATGTACAGATTATCCTCCACAAGTGCATTTTTACTTTTAGGAAAATACCTGCACATTTAACATGTATTTTTTACGGAAATCAGGGGAAATAACAACTCTATAGTTAAATATTTAGAGATTTATAAAGAATAAGAATCGGAATCGGTAATTGTATTGGAATCGGTAATTTAGTACGAAATCGGTAATTGTATCGGGATCGGAAACCTGATCTATCGAATACTTTAATTGACACAGGAGTTTCAGTGGATGTACATCGAGGAAACCAAACTAAGCATTACACACACACACACACACACACACACACACACACACACACACACACACACACACACACACACACACACACACACACATATATATAGTCATCCACATACAGTACTGTTTCGCTGTATCACAGCTCATCAGTGCGGCTAGATAAGCAACTACCACAAGAATATGAGAATGGACAAGAAATAGTGCATAAAATGCAATCCCTATTAACATATATATTTAAATTAATTCCTATGGGTTGTAAACTTCGTCTTATGTTTCCTTCAAAAATGCATGGAAGTAAAAAACGGAGAAACAAATGTGTTTAGCCACGTAGTTTTAATTATTTTATATATTATTCTATCTTTTTTTTTCTCTTTTAATTCGCTTTTCCTTGGAGATTCTTCTTCTTCTTCTTCTTCTTCTTCTTCTTCTTCTTCTTCTTCTTCTTCTTCTTGACATAAATAAACAAGAAATCCATTAATGAACTGTTTTACGAATGAATTCCGGAGTAAAAAATATAAAACAAGAACAGACCGGAAACGCGGAAGTACGCATGCGCTCAAGCACGCAAACAAGAACGAACACTTCTTAAAACCCTTTTCCCTTACAGCAACACGACGGGGTGTAATTTGTCAGATTATGTGGTTATAACACTTCACCCGACGCAGTCAGCTGTTTCGGTTAGAAAGAGACATCTATATAATCCTTTCCATGTCAATTTTTGTACATATTTGAAGATAACATCTTGATTTATTTTTGGAGGAAATCTCCTGATAATAAAAACGAATCTCACCATTTCAGTTAATCTAAATGTATTGTTTCGGTCTAACCAACTTTTCTACTAGTTTAATCAATTTTTGCATGAAGTTCCGTCCCTTGAAGCAGAATAATTGAGTTTGCTTGAATCTCTTCTGCTCAAATTCCCCTCATTAAGAGATTAAAAGATGTTCTGTGGACGAAAAAAGCAAAAAACATTTGAAATAGTTAGAGGAATAAGTTTTTATCATTTCTTAATCATTGTGACATGCCAATAAGTTATTGAGCCATTTTCTGTTTCATTTTTACTTTTGTTGATATACTTAAAAATCAAAGTGCCCTTTCTTGAGTCTAACACTTGATCCCTATATGAGAGGCATCGATGCCTCCGTTCAGTCTCGAAAGACAACGGATACCTCCTGTAGAGACAGGTGCGCGTGTAATTGTGAGGCAAGGGTTGCGCAAACCCTAACCACACCTCTCCTGAATCGGCACTGTTCGTGTCCAGTGGCAAGGAGAAGTCCAGGACAACTGGAAACAATGCTGAGATAAACGGAGAGCACATACAGCACATAGAAGTCTCATATGGTCAAATAGTACTGACCAGGTTCAACGTTGCTTAACTTCGGTGATCCAGCGGGAATCGGCGGGTCAACGTGATTATGCCGTATTCATGAGAAGCGTAGATATTGGAATATTCCATTACAATTCTTGTTTTATCTCTCAAACATTAAGTTGGTAAAAAACCTAGGAATATTTATTTTTCTCTCACTTATTGACCAGTAAACTACGTTATAGCATATCTTTCTTTCGATTTTACTGGGTTGCTGGACAAGAATTCATCTAGACTTGTGGAATATCCAGCTTAGTGCCGTTATCATAGGTAATATCACATAGAGAAGATGCACCAATCAATCGTATAAGCCAGTGTAGAGTAGCCATACCGAGGGGATTTTATTTAAGCTTGAAATACTATGTAATTATCAATATTTAGTTAGGATGTATTTGTAGGGGAAAATATCCTCATACCAGATGCTCCTAACAAATCCTTACACACTTTAGACACACAAGGACGGTCTTTAGTCATTTAAGTTATCTATAGTAGGCATTCAACTCATGATGATTGAAAATAAAAGTGCTCAGAACGAAGGGATCATTGTCTTCTTTAGAAAATTAAAATAAAATTAACCTTTTAGACAGAATTTGTATTTTGTTTTCCCTCTCTCCAGTCGAGCCAACCTACCTTCAACACTTCCATCTTAGATTTTTTTACAATTATCCCGTATATATATATATATATATATATATATATATATATATATATATATATATATATATATATATTCCCGAAACAGTGTCTCATGGTAAACAGCTGTTGTATCCCTTAAAAAATAAATTATTACTGGTACTATAATGAATTCAAGAGAGCAAGTTGATGCAGTGATTGCAGGTGGTTGAATGACTTACTAACTAAATAATTTTCTAACTAATGATAAAAAATATCTTTTTTCTTTTTTTGTATAGTTTTAAAGATTAAAAACTTCCAAGACTATATATATATATATATATATATATATATATATATATATATATATATATTATAGTATTGGAAGTTTTTCAACCGTTAAAACTATATATACAAAAAACCTTAATCTACAGGGTTTTGTTTGGCAAATTATTTTTTCTCGGAAGTCAATAAAACTCCTGTATTAATTTCAAGAATTTACACTGTTCTTAATATTGTTTTAGGGACCATTAGTTGTTCACCATGAAACACTGTTTCTGGAATAAAAGAAAACAAAACTGTACAGTAAATAATGTTGAACTAACACCCTCCCCTTACTAAGCAAGAACAAAAACATTTCAGACATCGGATTTGTTTCTTGTTCTAAATTAATTTTGCTAGACTTTTTATGCTATTAAAACTATATATATATATATATATATATATATATATATATATATATATATATATATATATATATATATATATATGTGTACGTATATATATATGTACGTATATATATATGCACGTATATATATGTCTGTGTGTGTGTGTGTGTGTGTGTAATGGTAGTTTGCTTGAAGCATTGCTGGTAAAGGAATATATGGAAGTTTTAAAAGCTAAAAGCAAAACTTGGTTGCAAAATAATTATACAACAAGGTGAGGAATAATAGAGTATAAACAGTTAGACATATTTCTACCCAAACATACCCGTCTATTTGTTTGTTTGTTTTTTGTTTCTTTACTCTCATGATTCTGGTCCGTTCCGCATTGCTTTTGGCTTTTAAATATTCCATATATATGCATATATATATATATATATATATATATATATATATATAGAGAGAGAGAGAGAGAGAGAGAGAGAGAGAGAGATAAAAACTGTCATCGTCTCGAAAAAATATATATATATAATATAATGAATGAATGACTAAATTTTATATTCCAACGTTCATGAAGTTGACCATATTACAATGTATTCCGTCAATTCAGTTGACATTTACAATTCTTAACAGTATCTATTTCGTAGCAAAAATCAATCACTTAATTATTATAACAATCAGTGAATCTATTTTTCCCTTAACTCATCAGATGAAATAATAACAATGAACCCATCAAAATGAAACAAAGTGCATTTTGACATGATTAAAAATCCGAAAAATTGGAAGAGAAGCTGTAAATACCATTTTGAATTTAGAAATAAGGATTGGTATATATTATAACGAAATAAAGTATATTTCCACACACACACACACACACACACACACACACACACACACACACACACACACACACACACACACACACATATATATATAACTACTTAATTTACTCACATAAAATTAATATACGAAATATAGATTTATGCGTAAACTTTAAGTATTTACTTCAAAAGTGCTCAGTACGTAGGTAGAGCTAGTTAGTAAGTTATAAAATATATATGGCGATTAAGCTACACTGAATATTCGGCGTTTCATCCACTCTAGGATGCTTCAGGCTTATGCGCGAATTCTGTGGTTGTTTATCGTTTTTATATGCTCATCTTCTATTGAAAATTTAGTTAGCCAATCAGCTTTCTAGTATCCATCGCGCCCTTCCTATCAGCCAATGAGAATGCATTTATCGGATAAAGGCCTATTTGACCTCTGGTTGTCCTGTTCCTTTGTGTGTGCTCTATTTAGCCTGGATATTTAGCTTCTTGATCTGTTTTAAATATAGGTTAGTGTTTTTTATGTTAGTTTATATATAAATATATATATATGTGTACACACATATATATGCACACATATATATACATATATACATACATATATGTGTGATCGTTTATGTATATCCATGTTTATTAAATTTATTTATTTTTATTTTCTATTGTTTTCATTGGCTGATAGGAAGGGCGCGGCCGATACTAGAAAGCTGATTGGCTAACTAAAATCTCAATAGAAGAGGAGCATATAAAAACGATAAACAACCACAGAATTCGCGCATGAGCCTGAAGAATCCTAGAGTGGATGAAATGCGGAATATTCAGTATAGCTTAATCGCGATATACATTTTTAACTTACTATATATATATATATATATATATATATATATATATATACATAGTTATATATAGTTATATATATATAGTTATATATATATAGTTATTAATTGTTAATTATATATTTAATAATTATTAGTAAATAATTATATATATATATATATATATATATATATATATATATATTTGTAATCATCAACATACAGTCCCGTTTCGTTGTATCCCAACTCATCAATGCCGCTAGACTAGCACCCATCCCAAGCTAAAGATGGAACCTAGAACCATCGCCTTGATAGTGAATCGACCTACGGGAGCGGTGCCCGTAAATAACCTCGTCAAATGTCTATTTTAAACAAACATCGTTTCACCACTTTTATAGTACTCAAATCGCTTGTTCATAAAAGATCAGGAGGCCTCTCATATATATATATATATATATATATATATATTTATATATATATATTTATATATATATATTTATATATATATATTTATATATATATATATATATATATATATATATATATATATAGCTATCATCGAATAGAAGAAAGACGAGTACAAAATGTAATAACATATATTTATATACATATGTATTGAAATTAATACAAATGGGATGTAGAATTCTCTTTATGTCTCCCTCATAAATGTATGGCACTAAAAATCGGAGAAACAAATGTGTTTAGTAACATATATGTAATTATTTTATATATAATTATTTTTATATAATCATTTTATATGTAATCATTGTACAAGGTACCGACAAAACCTTTCGGATACTTTGAAAAAAGTACTTCAAAGTGGTTACTAGTGCCAAAAACATTTGAGATTGTAAGTACGTAGTTGAGGAGTGAAAACCCACTACTAGTGTATTCATTTTTTTTTTTTTAGTTTGGCTTTGATAATTTTAGTTTTTTGTGATTCTTGCGAAAACTTGCGCGGCACTATTTTTCGGACATGACAAAAAGTCTTATTTTATTAAGAACTATATTCATGTATATGTTGCTGTATGCAAATTTTCTGCTTGTACACTTAGTTGTCATCATTAGAATCAATTATCTGTTCTATTCTACTGGCAAAACAATTAAGTTTAATGAAGTAAAATGCACTGAAAAGAAATCATTTGTTTAGCGTGGAAGAAGCGGGAAGATGGCCTTAGCATCAGAAGGATCGCCATGGATTTGAAGCTGTCGAAATCAATGGTCGAATACATGTTGAAGACAATAATGGACCTGAAATAACGAAAGAGGCTCAACTATGGGAACGAATGCCAAAAAAAAAAAAAAAAAAACAACTACTAGAAACACGTAGAGATGTTATTGTGCATATATTTGATCATTATGAAGAGAGATTGATAAAAGTTATTGAGAAGAAAGGTGATATTACAGACTATTAACAGATTTTCAACGATATCCGAAAAATACTGTCGCGTGTGTTTTGTAAAAAATGATGTAAATTAAATAATTTTCATTACCTAAGCGATTTTCTTCCATTTTTATTACAGGTATTATCTTTATATGTTTATACTATTCTATTGAAGGAATTTCGTCACTCTATGGTACTCGAAATGTCGAATAGTAAAGTATTCGAAAAATATTGTCGGACCCTTGTATACTGTTTTAATTTGTTTGATGTAAAGTAATATACTTGGTTTGAATCATTTCTGCTCAAATCTTTTTCTTCCTCAGTGATATCAATTTGATGTTGGCCGATAATTGAATAATATTATACGTCTATAGAAGGATATTAATTCATTTCAAATTCAAAGAAGATTTTGTTGTCCGATAAATAATATTACCTGGATCGGATAAAAAGGTGTTTTAAGCAACACGTTTCACGTATTGGATGTTCAGGTTTGAATACGTTAGTTTTTTTTTTAATGAAAAACGCTACGGACAAGGCGTGAAGCTACTGGATGTAAGGAACTAGCAAGAACGAAAGATGATTATTGCAAAGACAGGAGGAAAATCATCATCAAGAAGATGGTTCCACGTACCTGTGTTTGTAGCAAAGATGTTGCTGGAATAGAATCTGTATTACAATGAGGTATCGAAACAGTGAAGACAATTAAACCAACAAGTCAAACCAGCTAGAATAAAACAAAGCTATCTAACAATTCTAAAGTATTTATAAAAAAATTACTGAGAAACCTACACGTGTAACATATATAAATATTCTTTTTGATAATTGGACGACTTACCTGCAGTAATCGCTTCGACATGTTTCCAAGCATTAAGTTTAATTTCTGCTAGGTTTTTGTGCGATCAACTTTACGTTAGATTATCACGGATCGATTCTGCGGTAATGCGCATGCATTATATGCGTAAGAAACGTGAGAACGATCTGTTGTATTAAAGTGTAAAATATGCATTCATCCAACAATATTGTTAGTATCCGAGGGTGACAATTTTAACATATTGTTATGTAATGGATGGCTGGGACCATCCGATACATAATTGAAAAGAAAAACTTCTTTAAAAAAAGATAATAGAAGATTTGAAAGGTGGGCATCGAATAATCGATCGTCCACCAGTCGAAACGAAAAAATAATTACGTAAACAGAGAAATCGGACGACGATTTTTTTGTTTATAAAAAAATGAAACGTGACATTCCTTGTAAGAACGGACTGTCATATGAAGCTAGCACGAGATTGTGTGGACTCACGTGTATAAACAAAGTCAATAGTCGGTCAGCTGAAGAGAAGTAGGTTACGATGTCTCTGGGTCAGATGCAGGAATGCATGTGTAACTGAGAAACGTGACCAGGAAATGCGTGATCCATTATCAATAACAGAGTGATCGACAGGTGGCGTGGAAAATCACCGAGAAAAAACAAACACATGCTAATATAGAAGGTGATTTTTGGAGTCCAGGAGAAGAAGTAGAGAAGAGAGGAGAGGAGAAGAAGAAAGAAAGGAGAGAGAGACGCCGATATATGAGACGTGCGTTGTCGAGAGCATAACGTTTCCCCCCTCTCTATCTCTGAAACAGAACAGTAAGCCGCACAATTAAATTGTAAACTGATAAAAATCTCTATGTACAGAACGAGAAAAATAATTCTAAAACAAAATATATTTTTATATAAAAAGCCAGCGTGTCTTACGTCTTGATTGGTATGCTGACTTACGTCTGATCTTTGTGTGCATGTTAATTCTCTTTCAGCCGGCAACATTATTATGACAAGCGAATGACAGCTGAAGAAAACCAAGAGAGAAAAATGCACGGTCAATGGGGAAATAACTCTGCTGTCTTGGCCGTTACCATAACAACCAGAAAACTAAACAAAATAGACGATCAATAAAAGACGGCTGCTTGGTTTTGTTGTAGCGGGGAACTTACTAACTACGACCGTTCCCAACCAAGGGGCCCTGGCGCTATATAACAATATATCAATCCGTTAGACGACGTGTAACAGAGCGCGTAACAGCAGCAGCAATAGCCAACGTATGTAAATGACCGATCCGTGTACGATACATGTACGATGGAGATGTCACACATAAGAAGAAGAAAACCAAAAATATTATAAAAATGAAAACCGTGACAGAGAAGGACAGAAATAAACGTGTTACTCACATGGCTCGAGAGCAAAAGGGGAAGACCTGTCCTAAATATGTCCGAGTAAAGAGAGAATACCACATGTTTGAAACGGCAGAGTTCGTTAAGGATATTGAAGTACGAAAAGACTTTTGAACAATATACAAGGCGTTATTCTGCAAGTACCTGTAAATAAATGTCTGTTATTTCAACTAAAATGACTCGAATTCGTTCATTGTCTTTGTTTCCTTTTGACTGTCTGCAGACAACGTGTAGGTTCCAAGTATAGACCTGTAACGACTACATTACAGACGTAAGCCAGGAGGCTTACCGAAATTAACAGTGACAAATGCATGTCATTATTGTAATTATATGTTTATATTAGCCATATATACCCGGTGTTGCATGGTTGAAACTTATTGCTGAACGAAGGGATTATTACCATACTCTTTAAGATACATCGAATATCCTAACTTGTGACCACATGTTGGAATCAGGAAAGCATAAAACACATATTGGTCTATAAAAATCAAACGCGAAGTAACTCTCATAGCTTAAACAGGAAATAACTCATAGCTTAAAGAAGATTACTTTTGGTTTAAGCAGGTCAATAGCTTTTAATGCTAAAAATTAGAACTATGGAACTGGACCGATGTAAGTCAGTTTAATGTGCATATTCTACGCATGCGAAAACATACATTATATGTTTAACTGCGTTAATTCTGAAAGTTTTGATATGCATGTATCTGTGGCCAAATGGTATCGAATACCACTGAAGAGCTTCATGTTTTTATTTCGATTCTAACTGATGCAATCCAATATAAAGACATTTATTCCAGCTGGTGATGAGAATGGCGGGAATTCGATGCCTGTTAGATTTCTATATTTTGTCTTCCCCTCTCGAAAGGGCTTCGGCTAACTCAACTCCCCTCTCTCAACTCTCTCCCTTAACTCTCGACTGCAACTGAACTCCTCAACCCTAACTGTATATCTTGGATTTATATTTCTTTGTGACGTCAGAACGTCAGAATGGGAATGTTTTTTTCATGTGGATTTTGCATCTGCTTCCAACACGTTTCTGACAACACAAAAACATTCCTTAATTTACATTGTCCTATTCTACAGCGCTGACTTTATTAGTTGTATAGTTATTTTTAATGTAATGGACGATTCTCTACATACCTGGAATGGCATATAAATAGGAATATGTATTCATTTTTAACTTTTGATCACTGAGTTCGATTCCAGCATTCGACTTTAATAATAATTATCTTCGACCCTAATTACTAAGTTTCTCTAATTACAATTAAAAGTTCGATACTCAGTGCTGGTGAAAATAAAAAAATGCAATTGCGACCTATACGGAACGATAGCATGCTACCCTTATGAATAAAATAATAGCTTTGTCTGAAATTCCATGCAGATTCCCAAGTTGGACAAGATACACCTGAAGAAGGTCGAAGGTGAAAATAGCACCTAAGATGGGAACAGTAGTCCGAAGAATCCAAATAATACGAATAAATGCGAGAGCTGGAACACTATCGAAAAATTTCAATTTAGAGACTCGATCGACTTTAATCGTCCAATAAAATATTTCCGGTCGCCATGTTTGCTTTCTTTCTCCTACTTCCTTTGCAAAATACACCGTCCGTGAATCTAACGCTTCGATCGTTACGCTAAACAAGATCTTTCTACACTACGAAGGACGTTGATATGTTGCACTCAAATTTACTTTCCCATGAGGAAGACGCGAACCAACAGTAGTATGAAAATATACTTATGGCAAGTAAGCTACACAGATGCACATACTTCCATTTCCCCAACCTTTTTTTTCCGGCCACAATATCAGATGCTGACACAGGATAGCAACCTTTGCCATCTTTGCCGACGAAGAAACACGAGTTTTTGGCGACGGTTTTATATCACGACACACGTCGATATCCGTCTCTTGGGAGGAGAGCATGTTTCCTCAGGAAATTGATGGCAAATTGCCGAGGAGGGAAATTAAGGTTCATTCCATTTTCCCTCTCTTTGTTGCGACATCTGTCATGGGAGGTGTTGTTTTTTTTTTGTTGGTGAAATTCTACGCACCGGAAGTAAGTGAGCCCGGTCGCAGATGAACCAAAAACAAACGCGAGCGTTTCGTTTCACGCGCTAACATTATTGGTTTTGTAACCACTCAATTTGATTATCATGATGTCAGGAAGGGGAGTTGAAATTTGGGCACCAAAGCGTTCAAACTGGCGTCGCTTTCACTTGCACTTTGATTAGTTTTGTCCTCTTACTTGTTATATAGATGCATCGATTATTTTCATTATTATTCATTCGTATCGTATTTTTTATCACACATGAACAACAAGCATATTCGCATATATATATATATATATATATATATATATATATATATATATATATATATATATATATATATGATATAAAGCTGAATGTGTGTGTGTGTGTGTGTTTGGTCACGAATAGGCTCCTATATGGTTGACTATTTAAAAAAAAACTGATTACATATAATGATAGAGGATGTATCAAGACACAGGAATGGGTATGCTTGATCTGGCAGAACGGTTGTTCATTAAAATTGTGGGGTCTGCGTTCGCGCCTGGTCCACAAAGTATGGAAAAAAAAAAAAAAAAAAAAAAACGTTTACAAGTGTTTTTGATATAGATGTACATAAGAATACTTTGATAAGTATGTTTCAACTTAAATAGGGATGGTATAATAAAATTGTGGGGTCTGTGTTCGCGCCTGGCCTCCATAGAATGGAAATAGGCACAAACTTTATTAAAGACTTTTCATATCTATCTGCGTAAGTATACTTTGATAATTATGTTTTAGTTTGAAGAAATATGGTATAATAAAATTATGGGGTGTTCGTTCGCGCCTGGCCTCCATAGAATGGAAATATGTCACAAAGTTTAACAAGATTTTTTAATATAGATCCACAGAATATTGTGATAAGTGTTTCAGTGTGAACCGGTATGGTATAATAAATTATGGGATTTATCTATTTTAATTTTACTTTCATCATATTTTGCTTTGATTTTGATACCCTCAAATTCGAAGCTATCTCTTTACAACTCTTCCTTTTCATAACCTATCATACTTTCATAAATCAGAGTCCATTTTCTGTAGGCTGTTTTTGAACCCAGTCAACGACGGGTACTTTTGCTAGTATATATATATATATATATATATATATATATATATATATATATATATATATACGCACATATATCTAATCTAATATATATACGCACACATATCTAATCTAATATATATATATATACGCACATATATCTAATCTAATATATATATACGCACAAATATCTAATCTATATATATATATACGCACATATATCTAATCTATATATATATATACGCACATATATCTAATCTATATATATATATATACGCACATATATCTAATCTAATCTATGCTCCTATAAATTTTTTGTGTATTGATATTCATACTAAAAACCCTACTTTCTACT
Organism: Euprymna scolopes; assembly: GCF_053919585.1. Classification (NCBI taxonomy): domain Eukaryota; kingdom Metazoa; phylum Mollusca; class Cephalopoda; order Sepiida; family Sepiolidae; genus Euprymna; species Euprymna scolopes. The sequence continues at coordinate 18,811,687 of NC_136487.1, forward strand.
TATTTAAAAAAAAGAAAATACAACTTTGTTATATATTCATCTGAAAAATATCTAGCTAATTTGCATATTCGTTTAAACATTCATTTTAATTAATTCCCTATTAGTTTTTTTTTTCTTATGCTGTGATCATCTTTAGTTAACTATTACGTGTAATTTAATTCATGAAGATATTCTACATGATTTATACTTGCGAAATATATGCGTAAAAAGGTTATAGTAAACACAAACCTCTTTCTATATATATTTATGTATGCGTATATATATAAATATGTTTGTTTAAAAGATTTTCCTACCAAACTCCTCGCTAACATTTTAGTCCACGGACATGAAACTTCATATATAGGATATTCGAACCCATGCGAAACTTTATATTTGGGTTTTAGCCAGTGACAATCGATGCAAAAGTTTGAAAATTAAAAAAATAATACTTGCTAAGTGAAGGTCGAACGACAGCATTACGGATATGCATGCGTAACGTAATAGCTATTGATTCATGTTTTAATTTTTAGCCTTGTAGCAAAGATGTCTTCATAGCTCAGTCATTAACGGCAAAGGCAAAACTAAATCGTAAGCTAAACGTTTTGGTTTCGATTCTCGGTGGTGGCGCACGAGTTTTTTTTTTTTAAACTTTTTAAATCATTACTATATATTGGGTCCAATATAATATAATAATAAATACGAAATCTGCATGAATTAAAATATCATATTTAAACGTATTTTACGACCGGGCAATGCCGGACAGCCTGTTTGTAACAAATAACACTATCTTTTGAAAACTCCCTTCTCTAAAAAAAGAAAAAAAAAGAAAGAAAACAGAAAGAAAAAGACAACAGAAAAGTTATACCTGTTTATTTTTCTTACGACTGGTCTCAGAGGATTTCAACTTTTTCTTTGCTTATCTGTAATAATCGAAGCGATTCCTGGCTTCATATTTAGCGTTATCTATAATTTCCTTCCATCCCCCAAAAGTAGCATAAATATATGAAGAAATTAAACGTTACCCGAAAACAAATAACCACAAAAAAGTAAAGAACAAACTAGCTAGAATCGCTATCACCCCAAGCCGGGATCGATCCTATGAATATCTAGCTGTAGCCGCGTTGTAGAGATGTTATATAGAAAAACAGTGTTCTGTAGATGACAACATATGTATTTTAATTCACTCCCATTTCAAAGGTTAAATCCTGATAGTTGATTGAAAGAAGGTTAGTCCGCAGAGCTAAGGTTGCCTTTCTTGACTGAGTTCGAATCCCGCAACTAGCAGTAATTATTATGTTCCTACACTAATTATTGCGAAAACATGAAACACTAGTGTCTGTGAATATAAAAATTATTAGTATTTACTCAAAAATATTATATATATATATATATATATATATATATATATATATATGTAATTATCCACGAGCACATTGTGATTATACAACTGACCAAGTTAGCTGAACCTAAGGGAATTCGAAACCACGACCCCAGAGTCTGGTTCCTGATACTCTACCACTGATCTCATCTTTGCTAGTACTCAGTGTACTAAAGGATACGTGGTATACCAGGTTAAGTACTAAGTAAAATTCACTTCTAAGGTACAGTTTTCTGGAGGTTTAAGGTTCAATCTTAAGTGTAAACGACATCAAGAATTCACTTACGGATTACTAAATACTTCTACCCGGTCATGGCTGACGTAACAAGAGCATGTTACTCTCGAGAATTAAATTGAGGGTTCCGTTCGAAATTCCATACAGATTCCCGAGTTTGACAGAAAGATTCCCGATGTAGACAATATACATCTGAAGAAGTTCGGATCCAACAACGGCCGAAACTTCATGAAAATTACAATGAGAATAACAAACTGAGGAAAGCAATTCGAATAATCCAAATAATACAGTGCTAATTTGTTTATTTTGCCTACGATATTTTTGATCGGAAAGCAATGATCTTCCCTCAGATATGATGACCCAGATAGGAACCGACATCTATATTCGTTATAATATAATTATCCACAGACACGCGTATCGTCGTTATTTGACTCATCAGCATGGCTGAATCTAGTAATATTCCATACTTTATATCATAGCATTTTGGAGCCTAATACTTATTGTCAGAAGAGGAGAAAAGAGCTAGGTTACCGAATAAATTTATCTACGACCTCTACGACATCTACCAATGGTTACATTAGCCTAGCAATTAAAATTAAATTGGACAAAAATAAAGAGGTACACAGGAATACAATAAAAATAAAAACAATATTAATAAATAAATAAAATGAATAACAAAGAATAAAATAGAATAAAATGCCATATTAAAGCTAATATACAACTGGATAGTAGGGCCTTAAGGGGAGCAGCACCGAAATGCAATGGTAAAAAGAGTTTTTACAAGCTTATTTATATGACGTTTTTCCTTATTGAATTGAGAAATAAATCTATACATATCTACATTTATTTAAATTTTTTCTTGAATTTATTATTATAATATTTTTATGGGATTTGCCCGAGACAAGACATGACGCTACTTGATGTAAGGAGCTAACAAGAATGAAAGATGATTAATGCAAAAGCGAGAGATGCTTATTGACCATAATCTTGAAAAGACCTGTAGATAGCAACATTACGTCTGTGAGAGAGAGGTTGCAGTGATGAAGTAAGAGTGGGAGCCAATCAAACTATAGATACGTTTCTGCAATTTAAAAATATATGCATATAAACTTAAAAATATGTAAGGCTGTGAGCGACGCTTTTTATGGCTGGTTTCCAGAGCAACATCGTCGCCTCAGCTACTACTATCACGAAAAGAGAAGTAACTCGTGAAACAGACAACATGAAAGCATGAAAGGGAAATAATTGAGGGTATTAAGCAGACGAGTACTCACGACTCCTATACACAGCCATCGTTCATCGCTGGCAAAAGTGCATTGAAAATAGTGGTGACTATGTAAAAATGTAAAAAAAGAATTTAGAGCAGAAAATGTGGCCCATTTTAATGGTACTCGTCATCGTAGCTATTCATCTCTGACCGAGATAGAAAAAAATTAAGAAAAAAATCAAATAGAAACCAAATTAAGACTTAAAAGATTTTCGTTTCGCTTACAAAGAGAAGTTCTCAGACTTAAAATGGTTTCTAAAGTTTTCTGATAAAATAGCGAGTGTGACTTGCTAAGAATGGAAAACAAATCAACACTGAACATAGAGGCATCACCACATTTATTTATAAGATGCTCAAAAATAGTTGAATCGTAGTATCATTAAAGACATCTGATGGTGAATAATTTGCATTTCAAATCTTGAATGGTGTTGAATAAGATGTGTTGTTTAAGCCGGAAATCCAATCTCTGTGACGTCCGCCCAACTTAGTGCAAACCAATAGTTATTATGGTAGTGGGGAGAAGATCTTTTCTAATTGAAGACAAAATTGGTGCTGTAGAAAAACACGTGGATTCTATGCAAAATAACACTTGTACTGACAGTGATATTTGTTTGGCAAATCAGTCACTTATGTTATCTACCTAAAGTAAGCGAAGGTAAACAGGTTTACTCAAACTTCTCTAATTTTATAAAAATTAGAAACTTATTTTTTTATAGTAGATTCTACAATATCTAGGGTATATATATATATATATATATGTGTGTGTGTGTGTGTGTGTGTGTGTGCATATGTGTGCGTGTGTGTGCATTGATTTTTAACATAAAGTGGGAAGATTGTAAGTTTCATTTCGCTTCATTTACTATTGTGAAACAAAATGATCGCCAACCTCTGAGATGCATCACGTGGATTTATTCTCTTTCATTGTCTCTTCCTTCAGTTGTGGTCGTGTTATCGTCTCTCGCATTGGCGATTTTCAAGAGAGCGTACACCCGTCCACATGTATCAAAAAATAAAACAACTCAATACACAAACCTAAGAGAAACAAAAGACTTAAACACATTCAGTATATATCGGTTGGGTCGTGGGATAAGTGTGTAACACCATCGCAGAAAACGACTCTCTAACAGCTAACATCTACATCTACATTGTCTGGCGAGCCATCTTTGTTAGCTGACGTCATCGCATTTTAATCTGCTTCGATCCGAGCCACAACTATGTCAAACCGTAAACTGTCATAAAAACTGTCTTAAGTCGTTATCAATTCAAGTTTTCCGTAAATTGTCCCTGTCGTAAACAGTGGCAGAATTCAGTATCATACTTAAAACTGCCCGGAAACTTGTTCTAAATATATCTACCTCTTTTGTCCGTCACATCTTGATTAACTATCCTATTTTAACTCCCTTCGTGTTTCTTGATAAACAACTTTTTGTTCTGCTGATAAACTTATTTACTCTTTTTTGTTAAGATGCATCACGTGGATTTATTCTCTTTCATTGTATCTTCCTTCAGTTGTGGTCGCGTTATCGCCTCTCGCATTGGCGATTTTCAAGAGAGCGTACACCCGTCCACATGTATCAAAAAATAAAACAACTCAATGCACAAACCTAAGAGAAACAAAAGACTTAAACACATTCAGTATATATCGGTTGGGTCGTGGGATAAGTGTGTAACACCATCGCGGAAAACGACTCTCTAACAGCTAACATCTACATCTACATTGTCTGGCGAGCCATCTTTGTCAGCTGACGTCATCTCATTTTAATCTGCTTCGATCCGAGCCACAACTTGCGTTCAACTATGTCAAACCGTAAGCTGTCATAAAAACTGTCTTAAGTCGTTATCAATTCAAGTTTTCCGTAAATTGTCCCTGTCGTAAACAGTGGCAGAATTCAGTATCATACTTAAAACTGCCCGGAAACTTATTCTAAATATATCTACCTCTTTTGTCCGTCACATCTTGATTAACTATCCTATTTTAACTCCCTTTGTGTTTCTTGATGAACAACTTTTTGTTCTGCTGATAAACTTATTTACTCTTTTTTGTTATATTTTGTTTCCTGCTTATTTTTTTTACTTCGTAACACATGGGGGTAGGTCGGGTGTAGCAAAGTATATTGTGCTCCTATTTTTTTTTAATGATTGTAGCCTTATACATACCAGTAAAGGCACGAGACGAATATACCCTGCAAATTAATATGGCGTTTGATTCTTGTTTATACACTTCTTTATTTTAATGTCTTGTGTTTCTGTTGATATGAGCAAACGTAAACACATTAATATCATATGTAAACATGGGTAAATTGATACATACGCACACCGGGTGTTGTAAATTAATTTCCTATCGATGTAACTAGCACGTTTCAAAGCTTACAAAAATAACATAAAAGCGAAATCAGCATCAATAGAATAAAACAAATACAGCACCAAACATGACACTAAAATTGAATTTTTAATGACAGAATTTGAATGAAAAAAAAAAAAGGATTCTCTTTCCACTTCTCGAGTGTTCATCGTTTTCGACGACGTTCTTACTCCTTTTCACACTAAACAAGGCACATTGCCACTTGGAACATGAGGGACTAATATTTGGGTCGTGTCTAACAAGGGACTGTGGGGAGTTGAGAAGCGAGAAGTCTGTTCACATTGCATTTAAACTTATGCAGGTTAGCCGATGCCTCCGTTCAGTCTCGAAAGACAAATGATGCTTCCTGTAGGTGCAGCTGCGCGTGTGATTGTGAAGCAAGGGTTGCGCAATCTCTAGCAACCCTTTTCCTGAATAGGCACTGTTTGAGTCCATTTGCAAGGAAAAGTCCAGGACGACTAGAAACAATGCCGAGATAAGCGGAGAGCAAATACAGCATCTGGAAGTCCCAAATGGTCACCCATCTGGTACTAACCAGACTCATCGTTGCTTAACTTCCGTGATCTGACCGGAACCGGTGTGTCAAATGTGATTATGTCGCAGGTTATCAGTCAGGGAATCAGGAAACTGGGAGGAAATTCCTAAGTTTAACAGAAAAAATAAACTTATTAGGTTTCTAAAGACGATGACAGCAGCTTGCTGCTTGTCTAGTGAGCCGAGTGTATTACTTTGATGAGACACAATAGCAATAAGTTCATCAGTGCACATTCCACTAAAGTTCTTGTAAAATAAATACAGGGATACAACATTGCGGTGATGTAACAGTGATTTGAACTTCGACGATAGTTCGGAGCCTATTAGATTGGAGACGTTTATTTTTGGACTCTGTTTAATAGGTAGAGACTAGTGTTAGATACACAGACCCGAATGTGGATACTCCTTGCATAAGCGAATGGTGACCTTGTAAGGATATAGGATACTCTCAGTTGTACACAATTTTCTAGCAGGGTAGAAGGAACCCACCTTATTTGCACCACCTTTAGCAATGTTCTAAATGCATTTATTCCTATTCATGTTGCCCGTGAATGTTAAAGCGAGGGGGTTGAAGAAAGACCTCTCGAGTAGGGTGCTGTTTGTCATGATTATCGGTGGTTCAGGAGTTTTTGTAGTTGTTAAAATAAAGAAATTTAGTTGTTTGTTGAAAATAACAGGAAATGAGATTTAATGGGTGTCAAACTGGTGACATTCAGGTTACCATCGACTCGTCTGACTCGCATGTAAGAATTGACAAAAAACAGATGTAACGTCACATGATTTAAAGAGAGAGTGAGAGAGAGAGAGAGAGAGAGAGAAAGAGAGACGTGGTAATCTAGAAGTGCCAACATGCCGTTTTATAATGTTTTATAAGATGTAATTGAAAAGAATTATCGATCACGATCAGTTTGGAAATAATGGCTATTTTATAGCATTGGGAACATACGCTCTTGTAATTAAAAAAACTAGAATATAACCTGGTTGTTTTTTTTACATCGAAGTGGTAAAAGTATTATTAAACGTGTCACTAAGGACAACAAGGAATGCGTTTTTACTATTTTCAGTTTGTTCTACGGAACTAGTTGCAGTCATTTTAAGAATATAATTTTTTTGGCAAAAATTGTTGAAGTTGATGTATTAGATCATTAGAACTAGAATATCATCAGCACACCATACGTAAATAGTTTTTTTATAATGTTATTAAATATCTTCTTTTTAGGTTTAATGGAATGTTATATTCATCCAATATCTGATACACGGTTTCAACACCTAAAAGTCTTTGGATCACATCTACCAAAATATATTCAACACCTAAAAAGTCTTTGGATCACCAAAACATATTCAACTCACCAACGAATACAACCGCCCCGTATACCTTTCGGAAAATCAGTATGAAACAACCACGCATTCTTGTTATATAGGATTACTGCCTTCTCCTCTGGACCAATATTCTGTCTACCCGACAAGAAAACCCCGGAGGACATTGTATTCCTTCCGATAATGAACTGCCCAGGTCGTATGAAACTCGTTTTCCTATAATTATTTTAATATAATTATTATTCACCACCCAAAAACTTTTTTCGATATTTGTGCTGAAAAGCAAAATACGTGTCTATTCACAGCTGAACATTTTACTAACCGCATTTAATTTCCTCTGATGATATGAGCCATTATTGAAAACCCATGGATTAAGGAAATTAACATACCCCCCTTCTATATATTCCTTTTCTCAAACAATTCTTAACTCGAATATGTGTGTTTATATTTTGATTTTCAGAATTTAACTTTAACCACTAAACTTATATATTGCTCTATTCTTAAATATTGAGCTTCTCCTTTTTGGCTAGGATCACCCTGAAAGTATGACCTCAAGTAATATTTAATCAGAATTTTCACCTGATTTTTAATCTGTGTCATATCTCGCTTATATATATATATATATATATATATATATATATATATATATATATATATATATATATATACATATATATATGTCAGACAGTAGATAAGAAAATGTTACTAGACAAAAGTAAAAGTAAACTTCAATATAATATTAATATTTATATATTAATGCCAACCAAATAAAAAATAAATCTCAATACACCGACACTAGGAAGTATTGTCGTTATACTGAGATTATTATAAGGAGGGGGCGACAGAGATAGCGGCGGCAGCCCTAGGCAGCGGAGCTGTACTTTCTGACTCCTGTGCAAACCATACGACAAGAACAAGATTTGGACCACCACGAGGTAACGAGTCGTTATTCGCAATGCCCCGACACACCGAAGTGGTCTTCCTATCAGAACGGGGTCCTAAAAAAAAAAGCGCGATTATACGAAGCGACAGTGTTTCCTACTTCCTATTATATATATATATATATATATATATATATATATATGTGTGTGTGTGTGTGTGTGTGTGTGTGTGTGTGTGTGTGTATGTATGTATGCCCCGACACACCGAAGTGTGCTTCCTACCGGACATTGTTTTTAAAATTTTTATATATATATGTGTGTGTGTGTGTGTGTGTGGTGTGTGTGTGTGTGTGTGTGTGTGCGTGTGTGTATATATATGTATGCGTATATACATACACCACATATATATATATATATATATATATGAGTAAGATAAAATGCTTACTATATGCATGTCATTGGATTTATTTAATTATATCTACCAATCACTTTTTCTATCTATCTATCTATCTATCTATCTATCTATCTATCTATCTATCTATCTATCTATCAGGTTGGAAACAAAATAACGTCCATTTTGTTCAACACATTTATTTCATCTGAAACATTCACACTTTTAATCTTGGTCTGTTCCATTATAATTCTTTTGTTATATTTCACCCAGCTCTAAATTTGAAAGCCAACCTTTATTGAGAATAATTTTCGCTTGGTCCGTAAATCTTTGTAGCTCGTAGGTAGTCACTGGACATGTCCCACAACTCTTTCATCCGTTTGAGATATTCTCGGTTTTTGGGGTGACGTCTATAATAGCATTCCATTACCAGTCTACTCTCTTTTTTGTTCATTTCTCCCTTCGGTTTTTGGTTAATTTAGTTCTGTGTTTTATCTGTATTTTTTTACTACCTGAAATTAGAGGAGATACATGTTCTGTGCCTCTGATATTGTAATTTCTGAAATTAGAAGAGAAGCCAACATTCGCAGGATGGCAACCAAATACCCAATATTGGCTACCGAGGGAGTATCTGCCGTTCATGACACCCAGATTTTTCTTCTGAGTCCCACTTTGTGAGTTACATATTTTATAGTATGGCAATACCAGGCCCAGAATTGTTTTATTCGTGGTTCTGTTACAGAGATCGTTTTTACCTCTTATGTAGATGAGAAGCATTGTGCACTATCAGGTGTACATAAAAACATGGACAGAGGAATACGAGGATAAAAATGAAAAAAAAAAAATTGTACTAACCGATAACTTGCACATTTATGTTAATAATGCTTACATGAATTTCCATATTACTGTGAGAGATCGATCTAGAATCTTCCATCCCCGCATTCTAAGGTCGCGAAAGCAGATGGGTTTCCTTCTCCATCGATAACTTGCACATTTATGCTTGAGGCGCAGATTTATATTTCAATATGAAACCATGTGATTATCGTGAAATAACATTTAAAAAAAAATTCATTTCAATTCAGAATGCGTGAAAAAATCCTTAACAAATTAATAAAACAACTAAAAATTAAAAATATAAACAAAAATAATAATGGATACATTAATAATTTCCATATTACCGTTTAGCAGAGTGTTGTGATCGATCGAGATTCTTCCATCACCGGATTATATTATTATTGTTATTATTGTTGTTGTTGTTGTTTTTGTTGTTGTTGTTGCTGTTATTATTATTATTATTATTATTATTATTATTATTATTATTATTAAAAATTAAGAATTTCGCTTTTAAATATAAGCATTATTGCCTGAAGAGGTCTCTAGTTACTAAATACTAGAAGGCCGAAACATGCTCATGTCTGGTCTGTGTAGCAACATATTACTGATTTTGTAAAAAACAAATTGAAAGTATATATATATATATATATATATATATATATATATATATATATATACTGGTAGCCAAATTGAATATTGAAATGCTCATATCTTTGGTTATATAGGACGAAACTACAGGCTTTTTTAAGATTAGAATACTATTTTATAATGAAACATTTTATGGCGATTCGACAAAAAGAACCAATATTGTCAAACCAATAAAATATGCCCAAATTTGCCTACATTTTTATATATAGTGTCCTGCTGGCTAGTTTCAGTTTTACTGTTCTGGTTGTCTCCCCTATGGCGATCAGACAACACTAATATATATATATATATATATATATATATATATATATATATATATATATATATATATATACACACATACATATATGTGTGTATACACATACATATATTCGTGTGTGTGAGTATATATATATATACATATATATATACACACATACATATATGTGTGTATACACATACAAATATGCGTGTGTGTGAGTATATATATATATATATAGTCACCTACATACAGTACTCTTTCGCTGTTTCACAGCTCATCAGTGCGACTAGACAGGCAACTGCCTCAAGCCAGGATCGACCGCCCAAATGACAGTCAAAGCTTCTCACCATTGCGTTATGCGACTGCTGCTGTGAGAGTAATGAATTAACGATGTTTTAACATCGTCCAAATGCCTCTGCTATATATATATATATATATATATATATATATATATTGAACAGAAAAAAACCATAAACGGGGGAGAAGGCCACGTGTGCTATGGATATTATGATGGAATAATAAACGCACTCGCGTGTCATTTGACAACTTCCCAACTGACTTGGTGTAGAAATCTCGTTTTATTACGTTATCAAACGTGATTTAAGGCGACGTCTGTATTTTTTCGTGCTCATTGGATTGTCTTAGATGTCAACACCATATTTGTAAGGCTGGGGAGGAAAAAAAAAACACAAAAACAAAAACGGCGACATTTTTATCGATTTAACACTCAGTCATTTGAACCATTTTTTTACGATCGTCCCTTGTTTTTGTTGACAAGGTATTAAATTCGAGAAGGAAAGACGAACGCCCAGGGCCAAGCAGGTCATTATTGACACAAGTGGCTCGCGGCGCATTTGAAAACGATCGGACGTCTGCATCACGCGCTTACGTGTGTCCTATCATATTCGATGAGTGCGAATAAACACACCCCTTCCTCCTCGACCAATATATATATATATATATATATATCGTTCTTGTTATCTCTCTTATCTTTATATCTAGCATATGCGTGTATACATCTATTTAAGGCCTAGTTAATCAACGTTTGTTTTTTTAAGACTTTCTTTCTATATATTTCAATCATACAAAATACATCCATCAGTTAAGGGATTGAGTTAGGTTTTGAAAATGCTCCATTTTATTTGTTTTAAATAGTCGAAAATTTGTTGTGCAAGACTAGAGTTATAATTACGCTTATTTTTACTGTCTTTTTTCACGAAAGAAATAAAAACTCATTATTTACGTCAAAGGTTCGTTATAATAGCACTGATGAGTGCCGGTACCGTAAAAATAAAAACTCATATACAGTGAAATACACACACATAAACATACACACACATATAGATAGATATAGATGTAACATCCCTAATATGTTGCCTAGCATCTTCTCTTTTTTGATGAGAAGCATCAGGCCTCGAAATACCATGGTATAAAGAGTTTTACTTATCCTACACTCCTAATTGATGTATCCTCCTTATTGAATAAAACGATTAAATTTAGATGCATTAGTAGATGTTTCATGTTGCCGTCTATATATATATATATATATATATATATATTTTTGTATTGGCGATTTTCCCTCCCACATATATATATATATATATATATATATATATATATATATATATATGGGAGGGAAAATCGCCAATACAAAAATATATACTAGTGCATATAGGGATATAAATGCTCTTTATACCTAGGTAGTTGAAGCCTAATTCTTGTCATGAGAAATGAATGAGTAGCATTAAGCTTCGAAATATATAGGTATAAAGAGTGTTTATATCTCTTATCCATATTGATGTACAGTAGAACCCCGAGATACGGCATTGAAAATTATTAACAAAATACAGTACAATATATAATACACATGTATATAATCAAATAACATTATAACCGTATCTCAGAGTTCCACTATAATACCCAACTGAAATACGTATTAGCCTTGAAGGGTAGATCCTCTTTGAGCTGGACCGAGCAAATATCACAACTCGACAGAACAAAAGGTCACGATGACCGAATCTTAGTCGGGCGTATCGTCGAAGATCAATAAGATAAGAATGCGTAAGAATGTAAGACTTTCATAAACAAATATTAAACAAGGGAACCACATAGGAAGCACAGTGGAGCACATAGTCTTTTCATACACAAATATTGCAGCATTAGGAATTGATTATATGTTATAAAGTGAATTTAAAAAACGATTCTTAATGCTGCAATATTTTAAGTTATAAATTTATTATATTTTTACTAGAATATCTTATCCTTTTCATTTCCAGTTTTAACAACTAGTCCTTTACTTTTCCATGTTTAAACTAAACCATATTACTTTTCGTGCTCACATTTTCCTATTGTAATCAATGAATTTTCCAGGTTTCCAATAAACTCACTTGTTCTTTGTTTAATTTCAGTCTTATTTTCTGCCCCCGTTGACACATATGTAATAACAATGTACGGTACTAGTTTGCTTTCAATAAAATCCACCCAATTATCTCCCGTTTACGCATATTATCGAATTGTTAATCAAACAAATGGTTGAAACCATTGCCAAAAGGGAAAATATGATGGAAAAAAATAAAATCTGCTCCATTCGAAACCTTAACCCTGATCTAATAATTATTTTTTAAAAAGCAAACATTTTCACCTGGTCAAAATGATAAGACCACTGATAATTTATTTAACAAAAGGCAATTATAAATTACTAAAAAAGGTCTCAATACTTAGTATAGCCTCCATTATTACGAATTACTTCAAAAATTCTCTTCGGCATGCTTGCGACTAAGTTTTTTATCAGTTGTGAAGGAATTTTATCCCATGTACTGAAAACTGAATCAGAAAGTTCCTTTATCGAATCATACTGGGTTCCATCCTTGAACACTTCTTTTGTCATCCATCCCCAAAGATTTTCAATGGGGTTGAGGTCCGGAGAACATGCTGGATGATCTAACAATTCTATATTATTTGAAGAAAAGTATTCTCGTGCTTGTCGAGAAGTGTGTATCGCAGCGTTGTCTTGCTGGAAAATCCAATTTCTTCCACACAGACGTGGATCTTTAGTCCTGATAGAAGCATTTTCAAGCATTGAAATGTACTTCAATGATGTTTGTCGGCCTTTCACTACTTGCAACTTTAGGGTCCCAGCTGACGAGAAAGCACCCCAGATCATTAAATACCCTCATCCACTATGCCGAGTTGAAAAAGTCTCTTTGGACAAACTTTTATCATGCCAATAGTGTTGAAACCAATCTGGACCATCTAGATTAAACTTTTTCTCATCGGAGAAAATTACATTTTCCCACTTCTCTTCATCCCAAGTCTGGTATTTGGCGGCGTATTTAAGTCGGTTAGTTTTGTGCTGTTCAAGAAGACATGGTTTCTGCAGTCGCTTTAAATGATTGAAACCCTTCATTTTCAGATGCCTTCTGATGGTTTTAGGACTACATTCTCCTGCTGTTTGGCTTTTCAATCGACTTGAGCTCATACTCGAGATTTTTTTTAACTTCTTCTGATACGGCGATCAAGTGATGGGGTTATTTTTTTGGTCGACCTTTTTGTGCCCATATTGATCTGGATTTCTTAAAAAAATTGTGATGACAGTTTTGCAATGGATCTATGGGCGAGTCCACCCCTATTAAGCTCAAAGATCCTTCCTCTCTCAAATTCTGATAATGGTTTCCCTTTTGCCATTTATAATTTAGTAAGATGTGTTTTTATCCACTAACAAGTTGCTTTTAGTAACATAGAAAGCTTTTCGTATTCATTTTTTCAAAACTAGCCGATTTTATTAAAGTGGTTTTATCATTTTGACCAGGTGGAAAGGTTTGTTTTTTTAAAAAATAATTATTAGATCAGGGTTAAGGTTTCGAATGAAGCAGATTTCATTTTTTTTTTCCATCGTATTTTCCCTTTTGGCAATGGTTTCAACAATTTGTTTGAGTAAAAATTCGATAATATGCGTAAAAGCTTACTCTCTTAAGTGGTTTTATGATTTTGACCAGGACTGTATATAATACACGTGCGTATACTAGAACTTTTTCATCCTAAATATTACGGAATCATGCACAATATAGAAGATAAACATGATTAAAACTGAGCGCAATTTTGAAACCAATCATCCAATAAAAACCATAAAAAGTGAATAATTAATTTATACAAGCTCGTTTTCTAAAGAAATAAGCAAATCGATTCTGATATTGTACCCAGTAGTAGTGATTTTGAACGTAAAAGGAAAGGGCGTGGGTGGCATCCACTAGAACTGTAACCAAAACATATAAAACTCCAGCCTTATTCGTTAGCCTCTGGGCCACATCCATATGTATATAAATAGTTTAAAAATGACGTTGTTTAAATTATTAACACAATACTGTGAAAGATTTTCCATAGCTTTCTGCGGGGATTAATTCCTGTTTTAGTCACGTAAATTCGTTCGCGTTGAGAGCAAATGACATCGAAATTGTGTTTGTTTTTATTACATGAGAAAACGTCGGCTTCTCAAAACAGTGAAAACAGAAAAAAAAAATGGTCGGCTTTGGAATTCTTCTTAACAATCAGCGTTCTATTTTTTCTCCCTCGCCGCTACTGTCGTAATTCTCTTTTCCTCTTCTTCCCAACTTAGAGTAACCTCACATTCACGAGACAAAAAAGTCACTGCCGTCAAACAAAAAAAACAAAACAAACAACAACAACAACAACAACAACAAATATCACGTCATTTCATACTGCCGGATTCAACCACGAATACGCCTAAATTTGCATTTATCTACTTATTTTTCGTATCGAACACGTTTCCTGTTAGAGCACCCGCATCCGTTGGCACTTATTGCTGTGTTTCTCAACACGGTTATTAAATGATGTTTTCAAGTTTCTCTATTCAATTGCAGCATTTATAATATTTGAATAGTTTTTAATTTTCTATAATCATTTAAAGAAATAACAAAACAGAGAAATACAATTTTTTGCTTTGTCATTTTCCAGTTATTATTGAAGTAACGAAACCTAATACATCTTATCTTGTATCTTTCATTGTTTCCTATAAATAAATTACAAATTCACAGACAAAACAAATTTTAATTAAAAAATTACACTTTTAGCAACTATCTTAAATATATTAAACTTATGTTGTGTACATTTTTAGCGTCTCAATATACATTGCCCTCGATTAACATGCGAACTTTCGCAAACGCTGAAAATTATACGAGCGACGGTTATTCGCTATAAAACTTTGCGTGTGTCAGCTTTCAGCGTCGATTTTTATCTTTCCAGCTTAAAAAATTGAGACAAGAAAGACAATGCCGTAATTCGATTTTAAACTTTCAAAATTATCGTTTTATTCTTTTTTTGTTGTTGTTGTGATTTTCCAGTAATATACTTGGGACTGCATTAGCACCTTATGATGACTACATATCTTCTGTAATGATGGGTTGAGCTCTCCAGTCAGAAAATAAACCTTTGTTTCTTGACGTAAGGAACAACTAATTGTAAAAGAACTGGCTATTGTCGGCAGTCAATATTGCAAAAAGATAAACACATAGAATACCGAGGATTGCATTCGTAGCGAGGAACTGGTGGAGATAGTGTAGCAGTAAAAAGCCCGGGTTGTTGACAAAACCGTTGGTTTTCGAATTACGTACAAATTAAAACCTTCGTACAGATTGAAGTTTCGTTTGCCTTACGAAACCGAACTGCTGTGATACAATGGAAGAGAAAGTTGATCGTATGTGTGTGGTGCATTTTTCTGAAATTTTCAGGTGTATATCACTTTTATTTAAGCTCAGTAAGTTTTCAGAGATTAAAGGGTCCCTTCTTTGGTTTAACACTCTATATATATATATAGGGTGACCCCCCCAAAACGGGCCACAATTATAATTAGGCCGCGTTTCTTTTGTGTTTTGTCCGAATGAAATGAACTTTGGTCATACCTAGTTTATTATATTCAAAACATCACATCAAAACACTAGGATATTTGGCTTTTTTTTTCTCCGTTCTACAGCATATGTGTATATATACATATGTACATATAAGATGGCCTCTATTTAGCTTTTTTTTCGTCACCCTATATATATATATACCCTATATATATATATATATATATATATATATATATATATATGAAATAAAATAAAATGGAGGTGGAAGGACAACAGTGTAGTAAATAATGGGCAACCATCAATTCCCCCACTAACCAAGAATCATGAGGTTGTTTGCTCAGCAACTGAGAAGGCTAACATGCTTGCCAGCCATTTTGCCTCCAACTCCACATTGGACTCTGCTAACCAACCCCTCCCTGAATTTCCTTTGCGGACAGACGCCACACTAGACGATCTAATAATCACCCCTTCTCAGGTGCATACTATCATAAAAAATCTTGACACTTCAAAAGCATGTGAACCTGATCTCATCCCCGCTGTGATATTAAAAAAGTGCTCCGCTTTACAATAAATGCCTCAATGAATTTTGCTTTTCTGCCTGCTGGAAAACTGTTTCTGTAGTACCAGTTTTCAAGAATTCTGGCGAAAGAATTCACCCAGTAAATTACTGTCCCATTAGCCTCCTCCCACTTTTCGCCAAAATATTTGAGTTCATAATTAACCAAGCTCTAGTCCATCACCTTACAGATGATAAACTTTTGACCGACCAACAATATGGATTTAGGCAAACCCGTTCTACGGCAGACATCCTAACTGTAATCTCTGAGCGTATATACCATTCACTTGACAAAGCAGGGGAGGATAGAGCGGTAGCTCTAGATATATCTAAGTCTTTTGACAGGGTATGGCATGAAGGTTTTCTCAGGAAAATCAGATCATACGGTTTCACTGGAAGAAAATTAGCATATATTAACTCCTTCTTAGATAAGAGAAAAATCCAGGTTGTCATCGATGGTCATACATCTAAACAATATGATATAAATGCAGGAGTGCCTTAGGGGCCTATCCTTGGACCTCTATTATTCCTAATATTCATAAATGACCTCCCTGACAAAATTGTCTGTAAGATGGGTATATATGATATCGCTGAAGGTCTTTTTTATCGCTTAGGTTTTGGAAACATTTCTCTCGCAGAAAATTGTTGAGATGCTTTAAAAAGTGCTAGTCGGTAAGTAAAGGTCTGGAGAGTATGGCGATGAGATGGAGTTACGTAGCCCAATTTGTTCACTTTCTGCAAGGTCGGTTTAGCAACGTGCGGTCGGACATTGTCGCGAAGGAGAATTGGACTTTTTCTGTTAACTGATGCTGGGTTTTTTAGTCCAAGTTTCTGATGTATTTCATCTATTTGTTGACAGTACTTCTACGCCGTAAGGGTTTCGCATGCATTAAAAAAAACTGTAACGGATGAGACCAGTTGCAGACCATTAAGCAGTCAGCATGAGCTAGTTATGGTGCAACCCTGGCTTCGGTAAGTGTTGTTGAGCTTCGTCGGTGTCCAATCACTGAGCAGAGCGTTGTCTGTTGTCGTAAAGAACTCACTTTTCATCGAAAATCAAGATTTGGTCGAGAATAGGATCGTTCTAGTTGTGTAATAGAAGGGAAGATGACACCTCATAACGGCGTTTCTTTCCGTTGTCGTTCAATTCGCGAGGCACCATTTTATGAAGTTTGTTGTCTTTTATAATCTCTCTCAAGTGGTTGAAAATCATCATATACATTTCATCAAATTCAGAAACAAGTTATCAAATAGTTGTGCTTGGATTTACTTCGACTAAGGCTCCTAATTTATCGTTGTCAATATTCAATGGCCGACCACTCGGCTCATCATCTTGAAGACTCTTGTGGCCGTCACAAATTTTCTAAAACCACCATTGTGCTGTGCGTTTAGTAGTGGACTCTGGGACAAACGCTTCGTTGATATCGCGAGCTGTTTCGGCAGCTTTTTGGCCTAGCTTGAATTGAAATAAGAAAATTGTGCAAATTTGCTTGTTTTTCCATCTTGTATTCTACTTTCTGAAAAGAAGACATCATTTTTTTAGAATGATTGGAATTTATATGATTAGATAGACCGAAAAGCGTTCTTTAAAATGATAAAGGTGTTATAACGAAAGTTTATTTGAAAATGCATCATTTGAAATCAAAATTAAGAATTCCGCAAGAACGTTCTTGTCCACCTCTAATCTATATAATTATAAAACTCAAATGACCTTATAATGCGTGTTGTAACCCCACATCTGGTGTACGACTTCCGGTTGCGTAGATAATTGTTAATACTTTCCGCTGTTTTTTTTTTTACATCGTTCATTTCCGTATGACGTTTAAGTAATTTTAACGCAATTTTCTTACAAATAAATCTAATTTAATCCGTTGACAACTATAAGAACATTTTACAACGGCGATTTACCCACCGCCTTCCTTTTTTGTTTAATTTATTCTACATCTATATTCTTTTTTCATTTTAGTATACGTCTATAGAAATGTTTCTGTTATGCCACAAAAACATTTTCTTTACGTCACAAGTGTCACGCTCATACATTAATTGCATAGCTGATATAACATACTGACCCAACGGGTAACGGGTAGTCTAGTATATATATATATATCAGGAAAAAATTCCGAAAGGTTTAATATATTAGCCAGTGGCAATGTACATATATTAATAAAAATTAAGCCAGGTAAATTGACTCAACAATATAAAATTTTAAATTGTCTAGTTGATTTCCAAAGAATTGTAACATTCGAAAAAATACAAATATTATGTAATCTTTTTCCTTATTATATTGTTTATTGCAAGCATATATATATATATATATATATATATATATATATATATATATATATGTGTGTGTGTGTGTGTGTATACGTATGTGTGTGTTTGTGTGTTTGAATGTTATGAGTATACATATATTTTTCAGTAAAGGCACTAATGTTTCATACCTATGCAATCAACAGTGTAGAAACTGATAATTACAGCTGGTCGTAAGATTAGAACCCAGTCAACTGCGATTTTCTTGAGCTAGTATTTTTCTACTCGCCCGACAACAATTAACCTTTTACTGAAAGTTAATTTAGATACTGATGAAGCCATGTTAGCGACCTGTCATAAACAACGTCCATAAAAGTATTCAACTACCCAACACTCGTTTAAGGATTATTGTTACTTCTTAAAGTTTGCGTAAGTAAAAGAGGTTTGAATAATTTTCTGGAGAACTGCATCCACATGTGTTGTCAATAATGCATATACATATCTCTCCCACGTAACTCGATTCGATTCTTTCATGTTCAGCCGCCATGCGTCGATTCTACAATACAACCTTCCCCCCACCCCTCACATAAACGCACACTTCTAATGTCTAAATGAAGCCTCGTTCTGAAGAATTGTTATTTGTTTTCTTAATAAACATTGACATATTTAAATATCATAAGACTGAAAATAAAAACGCGATGCCAGGTCTGCTATCTACAAATTATGGAGAAGAGAGTAATGGTTAGAACAGAAAAAGGACGACAAACACATACATAAATGAATGTATAAACAAGCGTATACACACGCATAAACAAGCACACACATATAAACATACACGCACATGCACACACGTACATATATATCTATATATATCTATATCTATATCTATATCTATACATATATATATATATCTATATATATATATATACATATATATATATATATATATATATATATATATGACAAAAATTCTATATTTCAAATTCCAAGATGTTGCTCATTTTACCGTATATTTCTTTCAGCATGTTAAAATGTTGAATTCTTGACAGCTTCTGTTTCGTAGCGCAGAAACAATTGTTTAAATATTATGTCAATTGTTGAATACTTTCTGCACTGACTCATCAGAAGAATAAGAAATCATTACCATTTAAAAGAAGCTTAAAAAAAATTACGCATGATTAACTTATATCCTTAAAAATCCGAAGAGTAGTAGCATTGTTTTTATGATATTTACGCCATTTTGGAATTCTTCTAGCAAAGTTTTCGCGCCTTATTAATGTAGTAATATAATGTGTCCATATCGTTGTAATCAACACTTAAAATATTTTATATAGTATTTTATACATTTATTGTTTAGAAATAGTTAATATTTATTTATAAGATTATGTTAACAATAGTCAAATTATAATCGGCGAATTTAACTTTTAATACGAAACTAATTTTTAATTCATAGAATTTGTTTTTCTTATTTCAATTTATTTCGAATAAGCTAAAGATATATTTGGCCTTTAGCTAATTATTACCGATGAGATGCAATACATCGAAACCTACTTTGAGTCTGACGTTGTTCGTTGTCGATCCAATCGCTTGATTCCATCTAATTCTGTGTTCTAGCTTTATCATGAAAGTGATCAGGTATTTATATATATCTATCTATAATCACCTCTTAATGTCTAATATATATATATATATATATATATATATATATATATATATATATATATATATATAACTATTGACAGAAAGACTGTTTCGCTGTATCAGAACTCTTCAGTGCGGCTAAACTACCAATTATTCCCAACAATAATTCTAACCTACAGCCATCAAATTGATAGTCTGGTTTATGGGATCGGTGTCCGCAAACGACCTCTTCGAATGTCTGTTAATATAAATATTAGTGTTGGGACGATTAGGCTGAATCGGGAATCGGAAAAATCGGAATTTTTTAGGGTATCGGTGTCGGAAAAATTATAGTCTAATTTCCGATTCCAAACCGATTCTTTAAAATTGTTAAATAAAAAATGAAACAAGCACAATTTTTTATTCATTAGAAGCTGTTCCTTTACACCAGAAGACTGAGAAGGGACACAGAATAAGTTATAAATCTCATATACAGATTTAACATTGATTAGCAGAGTTTAATTTATTTTATTTATTGGTTATTTATAATTTGCCTATTGCCTTTGTAATCGTTTCGCATCTATTCGCTAACATGTC
Organism: Euprymna scolopes; assembly: GCF_053919585.1. NCBI lineage: Eukaryota > Metazoa > Mollusca > Cephalopoda > Sepiida > Sepiolidae > Euprymna > Euprymna scolopes. The sequence goes on from NC_136487.1 coordinate 18,832,641, forward strand.
TATGTGCCCTCACTCTAGGGAGTTCATATGATTATTAACAAGTTTTGAGTGCTCTGGGTGGGAGCGGGGTTAAATTTTGTTGGCGCCAGCTTTACATTGGGATGTTTGTCATCGGCTTTTTCTGAAATAATTAAAGTTTTATGGCACTGTTTTGGATACAAAGAATCCTCAGACTTTCCAAGCCTAATTTAATTTGTTTTTATTAGTTTTTATTGCAAGCAAAGTAAATATTCTAGAGGTCACTTGCCTATTCAATATCACAGATTTTGAAACGTTTTTCGAACTTATTTGATAAATTGCCATTTGGCGTCTATTAGATAATTTGGACTTTAGTATCAAAGATTTAAAATGCTTGGAATTTTTTTCTGGTGCTGGTTTTGTCTGATCACTACATCCTTTGAAATATTTCATGTTTCCTTATATTTTTTTTTGGTTTTGGCACAAGTGAAAATATAGATGAAAATCTCACAAGTTTATGAAAACTTTGGAAGAACAAACACTGAGAAGTTTGTTAACTTTAAATATATATATATATATATATATATATATATATATATATATATATATATATATATATATATATATATATATAATGTAAACTGAACCCATTTCGGTACATTATAAGTTTTTAAGAAGTTAAGTAATTTTTACCATTAATTCTAAGGCTGATCAGCAAAATCATAAAATCAAATGTAATTGCTATATTTGTTCGTATTGCCACCCGTACTTAGGCTTAGTAGTGGGAAAGGAGCGTGGTTTTTATGACTTTTAACAATACCATATATTTATATGATAGCATGTGTGTTATTTATTATGTGTGTCACGATTACACCCGAGTGACCATTGTTTAATTATGGATTCCCATTTCTTATAATAAATAATTTTACCAAGAATTCTTCATAAGTTTTGGTTTGGGCTTTGATTTCGATTATAGCTGATGGCACTCAAGTCATTTATTTTCTCATAAATAATTTTACCAAGAATTCTTCATAAATTTTGGTTTCGATTTAGATTATAACTGATGGAACTCCAGTGATCCATTTAAAAAAAAAATAAATATCAAGAATTCTTCATAAATTTTGGTTTCGATTTAGATTATAGCTGAAGAAACTCAAGCTGATGCACCCAAGTCATATGGATATTTTTCTTTATTTTTGAAATCGCAACTTTATAATATATAAAAATCGATAGAACATTAACTCTATAATAATATATTCGAAATCTGCAAGAATTAAAATATCATATTTAAGCGTACTTAACGACTTGGCTACGCCGAGCATCCTTGCTAGCTTAGATACTTTTGCAGTTTTAACAAGAGTTACAATAATATCAGAGCATCTCTATTTACGCGATGAATACCAACATAAATATATTACACATGAATACCAACATCAATATCTTACATATGAATGAGTCACCTGTGGAATTTCCACAGGTCCCGCTAGTTGTTATTATCATTTGCATCTCGTTTTTGTTTTGTTTTGCTTTGTTTTTTTTACAGCAAAGCAAATCAATTTAATAGCCCACCAAATTTATATAATCAAAATAAAATTTAAACATTTATAGAAGGAAGGCACATAATAGTTAAGTCCAACGCCCTCTCCATGTTAAAAATAGTTTTCTAAATAGTAGCATTATCATTTAGAAATTCGTTCGTAACAATGGGGGGGGGGGGGCGTTGTTAAAGTTTTGTTCTTAAATCGTTTTCTCATTTTACCTAGCAATCCTATCGACTATTTTCAAATGCTTTATGAAAACTTTAAAGTAGCATGTTGTATACTAATGACGAACTGATATAATTTGACTTTGTTTAAAATCGAAATAAACCTTTTGTTGTCTTTCAATTTGCAATATATATTTCAAGGAAAACATTTGAGAAAAATATGCCCAGAAATTACCCGGGGATGTATGTAATAATTTTAAAATTTACGAAAATAAAAACAAAAAACAAAAAAAACAAAAAACAAATATTTAATTGAATATTCATAAACATTAAAAGAATCGGAATCGGGAATCGAATCGGAATCAGAAATTTAGAACGGAATCGGTAATTGGATCGGAATCGGGAAAAATTTTGTAATCGTCCCACCACTAATAGATATTTGACCGTCACTTTACAGTGTTCGATTTGTCTGTTTATCTTGCTGACGAGAACATATTTATTTTTCGGAAAGGAAACACAAGTAAAATGGATTGTCCTTAATCCGCGGAGTTTTGAAAGAAATACTTTCTTTCTCATCAAAGGAGAAGATTTAACAAAATGCGGAATAAGATTTTGCTTATTTATTTACTTGCGGACTGTTATCCTCATCTTTATAGTTGTTGTTTCACAACGTATGAATAGTTGACGAAACGCCGTGAAAACGATGAGAATAACAGTTTGCAAATAAAAAAATTAATTAATTAATCAGCTCAAAAGAATTCCAATAATAAAATAATATACCATTAGGTACAGATCCGATAATAGAAGATCAGATAACGAAAAACTTGGATTCATAAGACCAAAAAATTCCACCTTGATCGCCGTTCGGGGCCTGAGTCGCAGTGGATAGAGACGTTGAATCTTTACGGCTCCAGATAAGCCTTGTCTGAAGATAGCAGTTTCAATCCTACCCAAAGAGGATTATTTAGCAAAAACGTGGTGAGACCACAACAACTACGTAATTATTGAAGATACAGTTGACGATTCAGCATTCCTACAACCTGACGAAGTCCATAAGATTAATTAGCCGAAACTTAGTGAAACAACAGCTATGAAGCTGTGATGATAATTTTCCGCAAATAAATAAATAAAATATAGAAATGACTCATCTCAAAGAATTGCAATAATAAAGATTTTGCTTGTAAAATATTTAATTGAACCGCAAGTATGAAATAGATCATACTAGTATAAAAATAGAAAACAGTGATAAGCAGAGGGAGTGGAGAAAAATGAAAAATAATTTCACGTGATGTTCAAATTAATAACGAATGGAAAATCCGAAGATGGTAAAATCCAAATTGTCAGTAAAAGTAAAGTCTTCAAAGGTGAAAAAAAATCCAAAAACATTCTGTTAATGGAATATGTTTCGAAGTAATCCAAAAGGCAGAATTCTGTGTTAATTCAGCACGACTGGGTTCAAAGAGAAAAAGTGAGTCGGAAGTACTTTTATTAAAAAAATGAGAAATTGTCGGGAGAGCAACAAAATGCAGAGTTTTAACTAAAGAATTTGAACTATTTTTAGAACAGAAAAGACAATATCACAATGACCCAGACAAAATGACGTTATGGTGATGCAATTTTTAGGCAGAAAAGGGGTAAACACACACACACACACACACACACACACACACACACACACACACACACACACACACACACACATATGTATCAATGAAAATTTGAATGAAGTTCAGTAAATTAAACAAAAACAAATTTTTTATTCAGCAAGGAATAAAAAATTTAAAGTTGTTCCTTAATCCATGGATTTTCAATAGATTGCTTATATTATCAGGGGAAACGATTTTAGAAAGTAATGCTTATAGAGGGTTATATATTTTGCTATTTAGCACATAGATTGAAAAACTAAAAAGCTTGCATGAAAAAGCTAAAAGAAGCCAATATTAAAAAAGAATATTCCATGGTGTAATAAGAGTTAATGAAGAAATATCAATGCACAATCGTAAAATTCGAGGCAATGAAGAAAAGTGTAATGCAAATAGAGAGTTTAATGTTCAAATCTATAAATATGATATATCAAATCTATAAATATGATATATCAAATCTATAAATATTAGGCAATCCATGAAAACGCGATGAGGTAAAATCTTATGAAAATATATTCATAGTATAAGAAAAATGTCAGTAGATTTTATATAACAAACTTTTCAGAAAAATCTTTTATACAGTTCGCTTATTAGAATATTATAGTCTGCAATGGATTTTGAGTTCTCTTTCATACGCACAGACAACAAATGCTCCACCCTCTCATACTTTTATTGTCATCGAAATCGGTAAAATCGCCCATTTTTAATCAAATCGATTGATTGCATGCTCTACTTAGGGACCAACCTCCTGCGACGTACCTGGAGAAAGCTAAAATTTAGAAAAAAATAATTTGTCCATGTTACTCACTGTGTTGTCTAAAATATGTATTTCAATCTTTATAATGAATCGTTCCTTAGTTTGAGAGATTATCTCCCTATATATATATATATATATATATATATATATATATATATATATATATATATATATATATATATACAAACCCATGCTAGTGTCAAACAAAAATAAAATAGTCATGTATAAGTCACTTCATATACAACATTCTCCACAACATTCGTTAAAATAGGTCAAAGAATCACCTTATTCTGTTCAGAAGTGGCAAGTACGTCTGATTGAACACGACAGAAGTATTTTTTTTCCGAGTTTTCTGGATATATTTTCCATTCGCCGAGCGGTCTTTTTTATTTTAGCTGGCATGTGGTATATAATGGACCCAAAAAGTTGTTCAGCCATATTCTTCTTAAACGTTTTCTATATATATATATATATATATATATATATATATATATATATATATATATATATATATATATATATATATATATATATATATATATATATAAGTTTCATGGTTGAATGTTAAATTCTGAAAAAAAAAACATATAGAGACATATATTCGATTTAAGAATTTGTTTGGCAAAAGGAATATATAGAGAAGGGGTTATTTTAATTTCCTTAATCTATGGATTTTCAACAATGGCTTATATCATCAGAGGAAATGAAATGCGGTTAGCAAAATGTTCAGCTGCGAATGGACGCTAATTTTGCTTTTCAGCACAATTATTTTAAATAGTTTTTTGAGTGGTTGTGGATAATTATATGGAAAAATTATACGAAAAGAGAAGTTGATACAACCCGAGTAATCCATTATCAAAAGGAATCCAATATCGTTCGGGGTTATAAATCCAGGTAGGCAGACACCAGAAGCAAGCCGTCCAACGCACCGTTCTGAATATCATCTCCAGGATTATTTTGCTATTTTTCTACCTATACTATTGATTTCGAGGTCCATTGCATACTTAACTCAATGCTCAAATTCTATTACTCACGAGGAATAATTACACTATATATCGACCCAATATCGGATACACTTTGTCAACACTTAGAAAGAATTTGGACTGCATCAACCAACACACACTCAACGCAACAATTAATAAAGCTGCCTCGTATATTTTTCGAAAAATCAATCAGGAGCAATACGCTTTCGCTATATGGGAATATTACTTTCTCCCCTGGGCCTATTTTCTGCCCACCTGGATTTATAACCTCGAACGACATTGGATCCCTTCCGATAATGGATTACCCATGTTGTATCAACTTCTCTTTTCGTATAATTTTTTCTATATAATTATCCACAACCACTCAAAAAACTATTTTCACTAAATTTAAATAAGCAAGTTGCTCTGCCCCAGCCTGATCATTGAAATATTTTGATTTACTAATTAGTTAATCCCCAAAATACAACAAAATTGGTAATTTATTCAAGTAGTGATGATAGAAGGGGATGATAACTCATGGTTATTTGTTCACTCCTTATTTGTCGCTTTGTAAATATACATTTAATTCCATCGTGCGATAATTTTGTAAATTGAAAGCCTAATGAAAATAACTATATTTTAAACCCTATACAATTGTAAAAAACCTGAAGATTAGAAAACGACATAAAACAAGAGTTTTTTTCTGAGCTTATAAAACGCAAGTTCACAATCTTGGAAGTCAATATTTTCAAATTTCGCCATTTTGATGTTGTGCAATTGTAAATCAATCATATCGGTTGAGATAGTCAAAACAGCAAAAAAAAAAAAAAAAAGAAACAAAGAAAAACTCATTAATTTTCAGGTTTTCCTTAATTCACAGTGACAAGCACACGCAAAAGATTAAGTTGAAAATTAAGGAAGTAACAATTGAGAAAATATTTTGTGGACAGTTGACATTACTCAAACACCCCTGGTGGCCATCATCGCCGGAAACGCAAACTTTTGAAAAGGAACAGGATGATGACTGCTCATGCTGGCATTAAGCTGGCTTCACCAAATCGATAGAAGTGCAATTACAACGAAATGTCTTGGGATCTGAACATGTAACTACGGTTTTTGTAGGAAGAGATTGTAAGTCAGGATGGTGGAGATATTGTGAGTGTTACCGATAACGAAATAGTGTAGGATGTGAAAAGAAAAGGTAACAGTTATTCCATTATAGTCGCATATTGAATAATAATAATAATAATAATAATAATAATAATAATAATAATAATAATAATCAGAGGAATAACTGCAAAAATGCAACGACTAACGATAATGAAAACGACTGAAATATTAAGGAAAACCCTTGAATGCGGAGAATAATACAAGACAATATAACGAATAAGCGTTACAGGGAATGAAGAACACCGAAACTGCATATTTACAAGTTCTACACCCCCCACCATGCATCCCCCCATTGTTTCATCACCGACCCCCCCCCCAAAAAAATGATACCAAAGGGCCGAGAAGGGTCAATAAGGACTGAAAGACCGAGGAGCGAACGCCAACTAGATCTCGGCTGGACAAGCACAAAGAGAACTGGGACCTTGGGGAGGCTGAGTGCCACTCAAATTCCAGTATAAACCAATGGCCACTACTAGCGAGAAATCAATGGTAAGCGGCTATTACGATGATGCAAATTTATTTGCAAATGCTATCGAAGGAGGTGGAGAGAGCTGGACGTCTGGGGAGACTTGTTGTCACTCAACTTCCAGAGAATACAACAGGTTTCCAATCAGATCGTTTATTGACTTGTGTGAAAGCTCCATGTGAGCCAACAATAATAATATTTAAGGGTTGGACACAATACGATGCAAATAGAAACAGATTTTTGAAATATGTTACGATTTGGACAAACATAGTAAATATTAATATTGTTCGTCAGCCAGACTGTGTGTTTGTGTTCTTTCAAAGCATTCACCTCGCAATGCAAAACTATGCAAAACTAAATTACATTTTAATTACAAATTACCGCACCCCGAATACTGGTTAAAAAAATAATAAAAAGTGTAACATAATAGACGTTTTTGTTGCGGGGGGAGGGAATTGGAGTTTAGATACCGTTCAGTGAATGGTTGGCTTTCGATATACAGATGACATAAAACCTAATCAGCGGGAGTTATTGGCACATTCAGAAATGATAAATTGTAAATGGTCTGGCTTCAATCATACAATGATTTTACTGGCATAAACTTCCTATTCCATTTTTCTTTTTTTGTGTAAGGTGGCACACCTTTTTCGTTTGTGAATGTGTTGGATTATTGCAACATAGCGCGAACGCGCGTATGGTGGTTGTATTTAAATGTTGAGTCATGTGCAAAGTGACATCATTACGATGTAGAAAAGAAAATGTTATAAAAAGACAAAAAAATAATACGTGTGCACAGACCGAAGATCACGATCACGTTAGAGACGTGGAGAAGTCACGTGTGACCGGAGAATCAGGAAGAAAAGTCTTTTCTGAAAACCTGATACAGCGAGTTGAAGTTCTTTCCTATTACTTTTCTTGGTCTCGTTTGCGACGGATTCTACAACTTGCTGGGTCCTCACATATTAATAGATTGTTTTAAGCCGTAAAAATCACGCCTTTTTCACAAAAAAGTCCAAAATGAATAAAAGAAAAAAAAAAGAAGGAAAAAGGTTACCAGAGAAGAAGGCAGTCGCAAACGAAGGACAATATCGACCAAACCGAGACGAAAACTTTGAGAAATCAAGAAAAAATCAATTAACCTGAGAAACTTGAAAGAAAAAGAATTGCCCCTGTCAGTTTCTGTTTCACTATCGATTTTTCCTGTTTTGTCGGTCATATTTTTAGTTGCTAAAAGGTGTTTTGTGGGGACCTTGGGTCACCGTGAATATTATACAAAAGTTCTAAATTTATTACTATTATAGTAGTAATATTATATTTTTTCATGCTCAGTTAACGAATAAAATAGTTTATTAGGTCTTAAGTAAGAATTTAGAATGAAGCATTTAGAAATGCATATTCTTGTAAATTCGTATTCGAGCTGTTCAAGTATCGACACACTGCTCAGAATACTAAATGTTTCCAGTTTTTATTTTACGGTTACTAAAGTTTTAAAATAAAATAAAAAATGGGGGAAAAAAGACAAGTCCAATTCTTAACACAGGCTTTGTTGAGTAGCTTATAAATATTTTTTATTTTTTATTTTTTAAACCGTGTTTGGTTTTGTGTCTATTGACGACTGAAGCAAATCTGGTGTAATCTTGGCCTTCTTTGCGGGCCAGGTTGATACATTTCCATCTTTTATCGAATAAGCTGGATTTTGGGCATCAAAGATTTCACCGTCTTGTCGAAGGACAATTCGCTCGTCTGGTTTGGGATGATGTAGTCCATGTACTTGTTAAGTTCTGCAGCTCCAAATTTTTGTAATAAAAGACGAATCTTCATCTGCTCGCTCCTTAAGTCGTACACTGAATACATCACCAAAAAATTGTGAAAATAGGCTTCAAAATTCAAATCCTCTTCAGGAACGTAGTTAAATGTTTCTAATGCTGACCAGATCGCAATTTAGGAAAAACATTCTGGTTTAACTCGTTTCTATTATTTTCTATTAATTGAATTAGTAGTTCCAAATTTTCCTTTGCCTGCGTTTGCATTTTCAATATTTTTCGTTGAATTATTTTCTTTCTTCTTCTTTCTTCTTCTTTCCTCTTCTTTCTTCTTCTTTACTCTTCTTTCTTCTTCTTTACTCTTCTTTCCTCTTCTTTACTCTTCTTTACTCTTCTTTGTTTTCTCTCCATTTCTCGCTGTCTATTTAATTCCTTTTTCATCTTTTCTGCGACGAAGTTCATCAGCTGTATTTGTCTTTCGTCATTTTCTGTTTTTCCATATTTTTCTCTGGAACTCTAACGTCTGAGCTTGTTGCAGACGTATCATTTCAGCAAGTTACTCCTGAAAGCTTTTCCATTTTGAAAATTAAATAGAATCACAAGGCAAATCTGTGTCTCCAAAAATGAAGTTCACAAAAAAAAAGTCTGTACTTAACCAGAAAAATCGTGACCTTACGGAAAAGATAGGCAAAATTAATATTCACAAATTCTCCATGAAAAATGTCACGGACATGTGATTTTATCAGAAAGAAGATTCCATTTCCCAAAGGAGAACAACAGTGAATTAAGCATTTATTTTTACTCTCGGGGAAAAAGAAACACAAAGAATTTTGAGTCCAAAAATTCAGAATAAAAACGAATTGAAATCCCTTTTTGTAACGGAAATCCAGTCGAGCATTTGAGTTATTGTTCTGAATTCTTGTAATGCAGTGAATACGGTTTCGATACCTCGTAGGGTTAATATACTTTTTTTTTCTATTTCGCGTTGTTTTACCGAGCAAAAGGCCATACAGATTATCGACAGAGAATTTTTAACGTCACAGTAATTAATTTTTTTTTCTACTCACTGGTTTTATAAAAGAAACTGTTCCGAGGTCGTTTTTCGTTTCGTTGAAAAACCGTTGTGGATCCAATCATTGTATTTTCAAAGAAGATAGAAAAAATACGAGTTGGTCGTTTATCCAAAAAAGATCCTTGTGGGTCTATTTTCGAAATCCTTTCGTTGCCAATTTTGTGATCCGGTTTAAGAGTCACAATTATAAGATGAAAGAGTCATGAGGTTCATTGCGAGTGGTTAAACTACGAGTATACTCTCAGTATCTATTTTCTTCTCCACGAAAGCAAAATGTGACACAAGGTCGTTTTTAATATGGGAGAAAATCAGCTTCCCTCAGTATAGAAGGGGTTTACCCTCCATTGACTAAGAACAATTAAACTTGAGTACAGCATCAGAGACGCCACACTCCGGGAAGAAGTTCTTTCTGCTTGAAAGTAGAAATGTCTACCAATATATAAGCCAAAAAAGTCCATGTTGTCCATGGATATTAACTACTCCAGAACAATCTGTAATGAAATCTATAATTATTTACACAGCCAGACAACGTCGCAGCTCACAAGAGTCATGAAAGCCAAAAAACCGGAAGTCTAAGACTCGAGTTTCGCCTTCATTTAGGCTCATCAGTAAGACATATCCGAGCTCAGGATTCGAAACCCGAGTCTCTTGCATGCGAAGCAAGTACTCTACCAACTGAGAAACGCGCCACAACGAAATCCGACAGTGGGATAAAACTACTTTCCTCTCGAACAAGGGATGTGATCATCGCGACCAGTAGGTTATTCCACTGTCGGATTTCGTTGCGGTTTACTTGATCTGTGAAATTTACCAATTACCTCATAGGCTATTCATTTCCATATCTCCAAGTACATTCTACTAGAAAGTTGTGATGGTTATTCCATTCTCCATTATTTATTTTTCCTCGCGGTCAAGTTGTTACACACACACACACACACACACACACACACACACATATATATATATTCTATATTTAAGAATTATCATATATACTTCAGCAAAAAATGTAGAGGCACAGTTATAAATGTTTAATACAACAATTTAGAAATAAAAAAATTAAGTCGCTTTATTGTTCATTTACAAAATTCGCAAACAGTGAAAGATGGAAAGAATCGCTATGATTAAAACATCTTTTAAAACATGGATACCATTAAAACAATTGACATTACTCGGTGAGTACAGCACACCATTAATAGTAATTCTATAAAATCCATTCGTGAGTTCAAGAAAGGTTCTCAAATCTAATTAGTCCCGCACTATCAGCCAAGCTCCAATGTCTGTCCCATCGCCGCAATGTTGTATCCCTGTGCCTGTTTTGCAAGTATGAATGGAATGTGCCTTGATGAATTCATATTACTTGTGGCCTCTCTTTGGACATATTCTCGACTAACCTGACCAGCAGCAAAATCCCACCGTTCACCCTTGATGTCCCTAGGTGCAGGGTAGCCTTCTTCTTTCATAGTTCCTTCGTCCAACTGCTAGACTTTGGATTCTCCCCCCAATGTTTCTTGCTTTTCTTGACTATACTAGCCTGCAGAAGTTTTAAAATAATGTTTTTTTTTTACATAGGCATCACCACTTATCAAGGCCAAGAGGCCACTCAAGGATAAGGGTTAAACAGTCATTTTCTTTCTCCACTCCCCACATCCTTTGTTAGACACGATCCCAAATCGAAACCACTCATGTCCAAGTGGCGATGTGCCTTGTGTTGGGTGAAAAAAAAATGGTAAAAATGATAAAACAGTTATTAAACAATCATCACTCTGAGCATCTGATTCAAACGTAAAAGACTTGTAAACAATTTTGTTTAAAACTTAGGCCAAGTTAACGTTCCAGATCAAACTTTAGTATTAAATTAATTATTGTTCAAAGTTATAAAACAAAAACACGCAATAATAAAGCGATAACGGATATTTTTAATCAATTTGCCGGTCGGACATAGGATTAACAGTAAAAAATAGGTAACTGCCTTAAAAGTTAGGGGATCTTTTTACGTTAACTTTATATGGGCAACTAACCCTTATTCTAAATTCTAAAAAAATAATTGTTTTATAGTGTGTTTACACGTAATCGCCTTAAAAAAGTAGAATCGGTTGGGAGAGGCTACTTTTAAATTTTAAATGTACCTTTTCTTTTTTAATTTGACAAACATTAAAATGTTTTCCCTTCATATATTGTAGCCAAGATTTTGAGAATTACTGTGAGCTTTTTATGTATATTTTGCAATTGTACAATTTTTTTTAAATTTCTCTAGTTGTCATTATTAGCGGTACAGAGTTTTCAAAAATAAGTTCAGTAAAGATAGCTATTTTAGAGATAGTTTAAGAGTAATATATTTTTAAATTCTTCATAAATTAAAACACGGTTTAATTCATTTCAAAAGGTAATAAGCATTCAGTTTAACATTAAAAACAGAAAATAAGAAAAGCAACAAAGAATATATATTGGTGGCAACATTACAATTCTGAAAACAAAATGGCGAATTTGCTTTAGTGATTGATCCGTTTTTCCCTTTGAGCAACGCCTGTGGCACAACAAACCGAAAGCAGAAACAAAACAAATCGAATGATAGGGGCGAAATGAAAGGCGTCAGCTGGCAAAGTCGTAACTGAAAAAGAATAACTGATAAATAAACAAGCCGGTACAAGAGGGGCAGCACATGTCAGATACCGGCCGTAAGTGGGAACGGCCTACGGTTTCCTGGAGGTAATAATATTCTACTTGTGTTATTCGCAGAACAAATTGGGCCACCGTCATTTTACTGACATAAAATGGTAGACGGACACGAAAGAAAGTAGGCACACAAATAGAAGAATAGAAGACGCACTCCTTCTCTCTCTTTCTCACACACACACACACACACACACACACACACACACACACACACACACACACATATATATATATATATATATATATATATATATATATATATATATATATATGAAAAAAAAAAAAAAAATTCAAACACCGTAGTGTTTGAATATATGGTTAATATAGTTTTAGACATTTAGAACTTTTCCCTTTTGAAATGAATTAAACCATGTTTTAATTTATGAAGAATTAAAAAAAATATATTACTCTTAAACTATCTCCGAAATAGCTATCTTTACTGAACTTATTTTTGAAAAATTTGTGCTGTTAATAATGACACAAATATGAATATCTGAACACGCGGAAACTCTCGACCGGTATTTTTAAAAATATATCAGTGCTAAATTGTCGTTATTATACTGTTTATTTTTAATTAATTTTGTCTAATACATATTATTCCAGTCTGAAGTTAAATGCAAAATGTCTAGAATATCCCCCCGAGAAAGAAAGAAGAAAACAATTTTTTTAGGATTAATGCTTTACTCTCTCTATAAATATAAACGAAAATATCCCACCCACCATAACCCATTCTCCACCACATCCGCCATAGCAGCGAAACTCGAATGACAAGTGTCAATGAGTGGAAAACATTCCAACGCAATAGTGGTGCCTTTTTGGCAAAGAAGAAATCAGTTTAATAAATATCTGAACACGTGGAAACTCCGAACCGGTATTTTAAAAATTATGTCAGTGCTAAATTGTCCTTATAATTACTTTGTTTGTAGTGTCTCTTGGGAAGAAGAAAAACTAAACACTCTTAGACGGAAATTCAGTAACCTATATCTATTCCATTTTCATTTCATTCGTAATTATGGGAGGGGAAAATATCTTCAAATATCTTAAATTTCGAATTAGTGCGACGGACTTTTACTAAGTAAATATTAATAAGGCTTTACACCCCCCTTTATCAAATGAAGAGTAGATAACGCATTGAACAACAGTACTTCGTGAACAGTAGCTTGAGATGTCGGAAATTTTCTGTTCCTATGTCTATCCTTGTGACCATGTGATCACTGGAGTTAAACATTTCATCTGGGCTGACGTTATCCGCCTGATAGTCAGGGACCCGAACCTTAGATTAACCACTAAGGAGGCCTTCCTATCAGCAGGTGCAAAATACTGGGCTGCTGTATTGCCATTTAGTGAATGGACTCTGGAGTATGCAGTGGTTTAGAGTGGGGCCTCTCGATGCCATACTAGTGGGTAATTGTAACGGCTTTACTTTATCATGGCTACAAAATAAATCTCTGTCCTGTTCTAAACAAGTCTGTCAACCTGTTCCACAAATCCCAATCCTTAGCATGAAATACCTCAAGAAAAATAACACGTGTAAACCTAGAATCCCATCTTCCATCTAGACCCCTACTTCCATGTCTCCTTCTCCAACATCAGGGGTCTACAGTCCAACCTTCCAGAGGTAGACACCCAATTACAAGAGACGAAACCAGACATATTCTTCCTAAGCGAAACTAGCATTAGGCCGACCACTTCCCTTGACGAATTCATAATTAAAGGATACTCTAACTTAACAGGACTGCTCCATAATAAACAAAGTATCTGACAGCATAGACACGCCACTGTCCCTCGACACTAGCGCACAAATGCATGTATTTGGTGACTTTAATGTCCACCACAAAAACTGGCTTGGATTCTCTACTCACACAGATGCAGCGGGCAGCACAACCCATAGCTTCGCTATATCTCACTCCCTATCACAAATTGTTACGTTTCCAACCCGCTTCCCTGACCAGGAAGAACAACACGCATCACTTCTAGATCTGTTTTTGACCACAGTTCCCGATGACTGCATAACGAACGCCCACAGCCCACTTGGGAACGCTGATCATGCAGTGATAATGGTTGAAATCGCCCTAAACTCTAGACCCAAAACTGAAGAGCCAGTGCTCAAAACAACGAGATATTATAATAAGGCTGACTGGGAAGCCATCAGGGAACTAATTAGAGATGCTCCATGGAAAAATATTTTCTCGCTCCCTGCTGAACAATGTGCAAACGAGACTACTGACTGGTTCAAAACTGCAATCGAAGCGCATGTTCCCATGCGGAAATTTTATAGTAAGCCCCACTCTCCCCAATGGTTTACGTCGACTTGTGCAACTGCCATTGCTCAAAAGCAGCATGCATACCGTAGGTTTAACCGACATCAGTCTAGTTACAAACAGACTGAAGTATATAGAAGCTAGAAATAACGTTAAGAAAGAAATAGCGACAGCTAAGAGAGAATTTACGGAAACCACTAAAAAGCGCATCGAAGCACAAAAACTAGGAACTCGAGACTTCTGGAAAATCTACAACAGTGTAGTAAATAATGAGCAATCAACAATTCCCCCACTAACCAACAATCACGAGGTTGTCTCCTCAGCAACTGACAAGGCTAACATGCTTGCCAGTCGGTTTGCCTCAAACTCCACACTGGACCCTTCCAACCACCCCCTACCTGACTTTCCTATGCGGACAGACGCCACACTAGACGATCTGAAAACAACCCTTGCTCAGGTGCATGCTATCATAAAAAACCTTGACACCTTAAAAGCATGTGGACCCGATCTTATCCCAGCTGTGCTATTAAAAAAGTGCCCAGCCGAAGTAGCTCCAGTTCTCTCCAAACTCTACAACAAATGCCTTAATGAAGCTTGCTTTCCGGGCTGTTGGAAAACTGCTTCTGTTGTACCAGTATTCAAGAATTCTGGCGAAAGGACAGACCCATCAAATTATCGCCCCATTAGCCTCCTCCCACTTTTTGCCAAAATATTTGAGACCATAATTAACCATGCTCTAGTCCATCATCTTACAGATGCTAAACTACTGACTGACAAACAATATGGATTTAGACAAGCCCGTTCCACAGCAGACATCCTAACTGTGATCTCTGAACGTATATACCATTCACTGGACAAAGCGGGGGAGGGCAGAGCGGTAGCTCTAGATATATCTAAGGCTTTTGACAGGGTATGGCATGAGGGTCTCCTCAGTAAAATCAGATCATACGGTATCACTGGTAGAATACTTAACATAATTAAATCCTTCTTAGATAAGAGAAAAATCCAGGTTGTCCTCGACGGTCGTACATCTAAACAATATGATATAAATGCGGGGGTGCCCCAGGGTTCTATCCTTGGACCTCTATTGTTCCTGATATTCATAAATGACCTCCCCGACAACATTGCCTCTGAGATGGGTATATATGCTGATGACACTACACTCTATGGCAGGCACGACAGGAAGACGAATGAACACATTTCTAAAGAAATGGTAGAAACACTAGAGGAAGACCTCCAATCTGTTGTGGAATGGGGACAAAAGTGGTTGGTCGCGTTCAATGCTGCCAAGACTAAAGTAGTTTCATTCAATAATTACAAGAAACCCTCTCTACCACCCATAGCAATGGCCAACGACTCTTTATCTGAGAGTCCATCTTTCAAACTCCTTGGCCTAACGTTCACAGGAAACATGAGTTGGAACAATTACATTGAAGGCATTGCCAGGGCCGCTGCAAGAAAGGTGGGCTCTCTCTACCGTGCTAGAAAACTACTAACACCCGAAAGTATCCTGTACCTCTATAAGGCCACCATTCGCCCATGTATGGAGTATTGCTGCCACATCTGGGCTGGTGCATCTGCTACTAGTCTCTCGCTCCTTGACAAGGTTCAAAAGAGAGTCGCAAACCTGATAGGCCCTGAACTGGCATCTAAGCTTCAGCCTCTGTCCCATCGACGAAATGTTGCATCCCTCTGCCTTTTCTACAAGTATTTTAGTGGTGAATGCTCTGACGAACTGCAATCACTTGTGCCCCCACGACGTGAGCACCCTCGACAAACCCGACAGGCTGCTAAATCCCACCCCACACTGTAGAGATCCCTAGATGTAAAAGATCTTTTTACTCCAATAGTTTCTTCCCCAGAACCGCTAGACTCTGGAATTCCATTCCAGGTCACTGCTTCCCCAACAGTACTGACGTGCAGAAGTTCAAGTGTAACGTGAACCCACACCTTGCTGCCCAAATCCCTACATAGTACCCCAGTAGTGTTGCCCCTGATAGTAGCTCCCTACACCAAAGTGGCAATTTGCCTTGTTTGGGGTGAAAATGTAATAAAAAAAAACCAAAAAAAAACCATCTAAATCTGACCCTCAAGGTCACCATGGACATGAAATATATGCCTACATTTAAGATGGCTTTCCGTGTGGTAAGGATATCCCTAATTTAACTTATATGTGCTTCCGGGTTGCTTATACCATTGCATTTATATTTGCTCTCTATCGCCCCCACAACAGCGGAGTTAGTATCCTTAACAGCATATCTGAAAAAAATTGACCACATCCTGTCTTCTCACCCTTCAGCTAACATCCACATTTGTGGTGACTTCAATGTCCACAATGCGGAATAGCTGACCCACTCTAACAAGACAGATGATAAGGGGAGGTTCTATCATGATTTTGCCATTGCCTATGACCTCACCCAGATTGTCCACGAACCTACCCGAGTGCCCGATACTTCCGGTCAGTATGCTAGGCTTCTAGACCTTTTTCTTACAACTTCCTTTGAGCTATGTTAAAGTTCCGTTCTATCTCCTCTGGGATCTTCTGACCACGCGGTTGTATCAGTTAAGTTAAAAACGAAATTAAATAAGTCTGAAGATGTACCTCTCCACCGTACTGTATATCGATACTTTACCGCTGACTGTAATAGCTTCCGTACACTTATATCCGATCTACCACTGCATTCCATGTTTAAAAAGGATGTGTCCTCCATAGTATCAGACCTGACCGAATGGCTAATTATAGGCATAGACCGATTCATACCATCCAAAAAATTCCAACAAAAACCTAACAGCCAGCCATTGTTCTCCCCAGAATGTGCTGCTGCCATCGCGCACAGAAATCACTTTTTCCATAGCTACCAACGTAATAGATGCACTGAGACTAAAACTGCCTTCAGGAATGCCAGCAACCACTGCAAAACAGTAATAAAAAATGCAAGAAAGCTATATGCTCAGTCCGTTAAATCCAAAGTAGCTGAGCAGCGGCTTGGTTCCCACGAGTTTTGGCAAATAGCAAAGAGGATCCTGAACAGAAGCGTGCGTTCTATCCCAACCATCATCAATGGACCTGAGGTCATCTCGTCAGCATCAGATAAGGCCAAACTATTTGCCAAGAACTTTGCAGCTAATTCTACCCTATGCGACGAAGGCCATCAACTCCCCGTATTCTCTCCTATAACCGACAACACGCTCTGCAATATACAAATATCTGTGCGTGATGTCGCCAAGCTAATCAAGAACCTTGATTCCAGTAAAGCAACTGGCCCTGACGGCATTCCAATCATTATGTTAAAAAAGCTTCAACAAGAACTTGCCCCCATACTTACAAAACTCTTTAAGCGTTTCCGTAAAGAAAAGTACTTCTCAACACCCTTGAAAACCTCATCAGTATGCACTGTATTTAAGAACTCAGGTGATAAGTCATCTCCCTCTCGGTATAGACCAATAAGTCTCCTGTATGTCATGAGTAAGCTGCTGGAATCCATATTAAATAGAGAAGTAGTCAACCACCTCAGCAAAAATAACCTACTTAGTGACATGTAATATGGTTTCCGTTCTGCCAGATCCACAGCAGATGTGTTAACTGTTATATATCATAGGAGTAGAGAATCTCTTGACAAAGGCTTCCTCACTAAGGCAATTGCTCTTGACATATCAAAGGCCTTCGACAAGGTATGGCATAAGGGCCTACTTCACCAGATTTCCAGCTACGGTATGATTGGAAATGTTTTCTCTATCATTAAATCATTTCTCTCCGATAGGCTCATAAGAGTAGTGGTTGATGGGCAGAAATCAGAGGCCCTCAATATAAATGCTGGAGTCCCTCAGGGGGTCCACCCTAGGCCCAACTCTCTTCCTGATATACATCAATGATCTCCCTAAACATATACTTAAATCATTCGTTGACATCTATACTGATGACACGACTATCTATCTATGGCAACACATCAAAGGCCGTAAATGACAAAGTTCTCTCAGATTCTCTCTCCTCTGATCTTGAGCGCGTGGGGGAGGAGTTGGCTGGTTACCTTTAATGCATCTAAAACCAAGCTCCTATCTTTACATCATCAACGATCTGTTCCCCATCTGGCATCAATTGAAATAGGTGGCCCTCGTCTAGGGGAAGCTCCATGTTTTGATAAGTTTCTGGGGTTGTCCTTTACTCCTGACCTGAAATGGAATACGTACATCAAGTCAGTTGCCAAGGTCGCCGGAAAAATAGTAGGATCCTTCTACCGCTCCAGAATATATCTCACCCCTGATGCAATTCTCTATCTGTATAAAAGCCAAGTACGTCCAAGGATGAAGTACTGCTGCCACATCTGGGCAGGAGCTGCTAAAAACAGCATATCCTGCCTTGACAGAGTACAAAATAGGCTTCGTGGCCTAGTGGGTGGTTCCCTTTTCTCTTCCCTGCAACCTCTCTCCCACAGGAGAGACGTTGCGAGCCGGTTTTTGTTTTATCGTTACTACTATGGCAGGTGCTCGTCTGAACTCCAATCTCTGGTCCCCCCTCGCCAATCTTTCACGATAAACACCCGCCTAGCTGAAACCACTGTCAAAATTTTTCCCCACTCCTTATTTGTGCTAAAATAAAACGTAGATTCCATGAACAAAACTTCTTTCTTAGAAGTGCACGCCTGTGGAATTCTGTTCCGTCTGCCATTTTCCCACCTAAATACAACCTGGATGTCTTCAAGTCCAATGTAAACAATTTCCTGATGAACCCCCTTCTTAAATAAGCCACTTTATCAAATCTCCAACACTTACGTTCTGTACACACAAAAACCCTTATCCCCGAGTGGCTTCCGGGTCTTGATAAGTGGTGACTTCCTTGTAAAAAACAAAACCGCTTTACAGATTCACTGATTTTTCGATCAAATTTCAAACAATTATTACAGTTTATAGATCACCTTCTCAGCTATATTGTGAAAAAATGTCCTATTTACGTTCAGTAAAACAAAAGTTATTATGAATTTTCTGGCGTTCAAAATCGTAAAATATGTAAGGAGCTGAGCGACGCTTTCTCTGACTCGTTTCCATAGCAACCACGTCGCTTCAGCGACTACTGTTGCTACTAATTTACTGCTGTCAAGGAAAAAGAAGTAACAAGTTAAACAGAGAGAATGAAAGCATAAAATGGAGATAATAAGGGGATTTTATTGAAAGCAGACGAGTGCCGTACATTATTATTACACGTGTGTTTATGGGAGCAAAAAAAAAAAAAATAAGACTGAAATCATACAAAGAACAAGTGACTTTGTGAAAGCCCGGAAAAATCATGGATTACAATGGAAAAATGCGAGCATGAAAAGTAATATGATTAAGCTTAAACCTGGAAAAGTACTAGTTGTTAAAACTAGAAAAGAAAAGGGCAAGATATTCTAGTAAAAATATAAAAATTTATAACTAAAAATATTGCAGCATTTAGATTTAAAAACAAATTCAAGCTATAACATCATATAATCAATTCTTAATGCTGCAATATTTTGTTATAAATTTATTATATTTTTTACTAGAATATCTTGCTCTTTTCTTTTCAAGTTTTAACAACTAGTCCTTTACTTTTCAATGCTTAAGCTTAGCCATATTACTTTTCATGCTCGCATTTACGATTGCAACATATATATATATATATATATATATGTATATATATATATATATGCACGTACATAGGCTTGTGAGCGTGTTTTTTTTTGCATTTTACTGTGTGTGTATGTATACTTATGTATTTGTGTGCGTGTTTATATATGTGTGTAGGTATGTATATATGTGTGTGTAGATATCGAAATAAAATAAAGCTAAAATAACAACTATTTAATAAGCGAAAATTTTTTAATTTATTAAGATATAAATTATATAAATAAATTTCTAATTTGATATGACTGAAAAAGTCAGCGTTAATTTCAAAACAAAAATATAATTTAAAAAGATGAAAAAAATTATAAAATGAGTAAATAAAAAATTAAACGAAAAACTTCATGCTTTATAGATAGTCAATCCGACCCAATTTAGTTAACACCATTTGCCCAAAGTCGATACACTCTCAAATGACTTGAATTATAAAATTGTTAATATCGTCTTCCTGACAATGTTTGTTACATATCCACGGTTTTCACCCCCTTCTCCATTTCTTTTTCTAAGTAAATTCATACACCCTCTATATCTTTATATTATATTACCACTCCCCTCTTACCTCTCTCTCTAATCCTTCCCCAAAATATCTTTTCATCCCTCCCCCTTCTTTAACTGATTTTTTTTGTAATTAAATTTAAATCCATAAGATAATTAACCTTGCTCCACACCAACTATGACGAAATATATTTTCTTTCCTCTTAAATTGAAAATAGTCTTAAACCCGTTTTCTATTTTTGAATTATGATTGAAACGGTCTCCACATCGTAGCAAGATATGACTATTAACATAAAGAATAATAAAACAAATATAATTTGCTCTCTTTGATTGAGCACTATCAACGACCCTTGTTGAAATTCAGGAATATATATATATATATATATATATATATATATATATATATATACATATACATATATATATATATATATATATTTAGTAATGTGATTGACAATTTAAAATTCAAATTAGAATTAAAAATTAAAAATCTGTTTCATAGGAAGAAACAACAAAGGCAATAATTTGTACGATCTTTATATATATATATATATATATATATATATATATATATATATATATATATATATATATATATAT
Organism: Euprymna scolopes; assembly: GCF_053919585.1. Classification (NCBI taxonomy): domain Eukaryota; kingdom Metazoa; phylum Mollusca; class Cephalopoda; order Sepiida; family Sepiolidae; genus Euprymna; species Euprymna scolopes. The sequence goes on from NC_136487.1 coordinate 18,853,803, forward strand.
ATATATAACAAACTATTTGTCCATCCTTTTCTGAATATCTCTTACACACAAGCCAACAGACACTCCAAGACACATTCAAAACAATTCTGTATTATCAATTATAGTTTTATGTTCAACAACGAACGGTGACATCTTTCCATAGTATCTTAACTTGTTAATTTATGCCTATCCCTTTCTCCGAAAAAAGTTTTTTTTTCTCACTCTGTAACCTATTTAGACATTACTTCAATCTTTTCTGAGGTTTATATATTAGCACTTTTAATTCATCCCCAGATATATGTGACGTCGTGCCACTAAGGCGAAATAAATCCCCTGTTTTGATTGGTCAATGAAATAGTGATGTCAGTGCAAATAGAAAACAATATACAACAAAACAATCAAGAATAATACGAATTTATTTTTTATTTTATTAATAATTAGCAGAAACCGCGTACCAGTGTTGCCCGGTAGAGAAATAGTACAAACCATAAAATATTTGGTAAAGGACTCCTCCTTGTAACAAAGTAAACTATGATTATTTGGTGCATTATCGTATGTGAATCGGATAAAATACTGACTGTTGATAAACTGCTAGAAACTTTTTTAAAAACTTAAAAGTTGAAATAAATGAATGATTTGTTAAGTATCGGTTAATCACAGTATGTAATCTTTAAAATAAATGAAAGAACACCTGGAAACATATGAAAATATAATTAAAACCTTCGACACGAATCTAAAGGAAAAGTGTGTTAATGTGTAAAAAAGAAAATATAGAAATTCAATTTGTCTATATATATCTAAGAAATGAGAATGTGTGTGTGTGTGAGGACACTACTTAACAAATTTCTGATTTACAGACTTGACATTAGATATATAGGATATTCAGACATGTGGAAAACTTTCTAATCAGTTTTCATCCGAGAAAAGGGCTGCTAAGGGGCAAAACTTAGCAAATTGGTACGTGGTAGGTCGTCGGATTTTTATCTGCTTGTCAACTGTTTCACGACTGCACATGAAACATGACAGTTTCTGTAATTTCAAAATAAGAGTTTTTGGAAACACTTTGTAAATCTCGTTTCAAGCTGGTGTAATGGTTATCGTACTTTACTTAATCTCTTTAGATATTGGTTTCAATCTCAGCTCGAATATCTTATTTTACTTACAAGAAGTTAACTGTTTAGAAAAAAAAAAACATAATACTCGCATGCACATGTCTCAGTTTCTGAATTAAAATATAATATTTATACATGTTCGACAACCGGGCAACGCCGGGCAGCCTGCTAATTTATGAGTAAAAAATAATAAATGAATAAAAAAAAACACTAATTGGGCATAAATAAATATTTAACTTTTGAATAACCAAGAACAGATAGCAATCAAAAAATAAATTGTATTCTTCCTGATATAGTTTTTCATTGTATTGTTTAATTTGTTTAAGTTTTTTTTAAAGAAATATGTTTTTGTTGTAATAAACTAATGCTAGCGACTAAATGTTTCTTAAAGAATTTTGGCTGTGTTTTCATTTGCTTAGTGTTTGGATGCCTTTCGGCGTTTTATGTGAACTACCCAGGAGATTCCGACGCTAGCAAGGTCTTTATTCGACATAAATACCAATTTAATGAATATTGATGTACAAAATTATTAGTTTCGGTGAACGAAATAGGAAATGTTTTATTGGTTTAAGCATGAACTAAAAGGAAATCATTGGCTATGCTTCCTCACCATAATGTAGAACCTGTAATCGTTGTTATTTAAGATGATTCATTAAAATTACAGATAACTTAAAATGCAATGGACATTTTTAGAACAACGAAAAAAATGGCAAAAAAGTAACCGCCCACGTTATTGAATAAGTATTTTGTGTGAAATAAAAGTATAGCAAATTCTATACATCGACAAATAATAATAATAATAATAGTAATAATAATAATAATAATAATAATAATAATAATAAGAAGAAGAAGAAGAAGAAGAAGAAAAAGAGTGCAGCGTTTGTTTATAGTCTTGAGAATACATTATCGAATTTGAAATCCAATGAACTTTTATTAAAATAACCAACAAAAGGGCAAAAAAGTTACCGTTCTACAAATCTTAATAATTTTGTGTTTTACCTGTGTTTTTTAAAGTCGTATTTAACGACAACGAAGCAGATAAAGAAGAAGGCGAAGAAGAAGAAGAAGAAGAAGAAGAAGAAGATGATTGTTTGTTTTATCGTTTTTTTTCGAGTCTGTTTGGCTGGTTTCGCGATGGATGTTTTTCTGATTACTCTTATTTTCGTGATGTTCATGTACAATGATGAGGTTTGTATTCCGGGAGCTCATCAGATGTTGCTCAAAATAGTGGCACGATCATGGTCAGTCTCTGAAAGACCATTATCTCCTGCTCCTCTGGGCAGATACAGCCTAGGCAAACACTGATTTCTCTACGTTATTCGGTACAGAGTCAACAGTTCCTTCGATTTTTTACACAGATTTTTTATGTCTTTTTCTGGTCACTCAACAATGCCAAAGCTACATGTTATCAGATGGATACAGCTTGAGATCATCCACGAAAAACAGGTGCATCTTTTGTTCGGATCTTTTTTTGCGGACCTGGCTCAGGTTCAGAAGTTTACTTGGCGGATCTATCTACATGGAAATAAACTCTTCCTTTGGAAAATTCCTTTTATGATAGTGATGTCCGGAACTGTTATCCCATTAATGTGGCTTGATGCTATGGCTATTTGCCGCGTTTTATATAACATGGTATCCTTGATTACCGTATGGATCATATATAAATCAAAGCACCGCAGTAAACATTTGAGGGTCATATGATTTTGGTAATCAATTCAAAACATGTTTGGGTTTATATGTCTCTTACTACAGCTCTCTAAGATGGTCTAGTTAATCAATAACTGGCCCTGATGCCTAAATATTTATTTCTGCATCCTGCTTGTTCCATTTCCAGATATGCTCTGGATGCAACGTGCCTAGTGAAGAACTTGTAGGTCGTAGTGAGACAGCA